>NC_083494.1:17139696-17441477 GCF_905332965.1 Bombus pascuorum | reverse complement strand
AACGCGTCTCATCAAAGACCCAAAGTCCGCGTACGAGAAGGCGTTCGGCTCGTTGGACGTGGCGAACAATAACAACAATATTAACGAGAATCCTGGTACAACGAGTGCCACTAGTGTCGTGGGTATCGTCACGACGACAACCACCACCGCGAATAGTTACCATCACCACCATCATCAGCACCATCAGGACAGGTTTCCAAAAAGAGACGACCTGAGGCCACAGGATATTCCTGCTCAATTAAGGACACCAGATATTCCAGCAAGAGCCAGCCAGGATCCTCTATTGAGGCCGATGGACCTGGTCAGGGCACCTCACGAATTACTCAGGCCGGAAGTGTCCAGGTTTCCCATGTGGAGAGGACCGCCGTTCTTTCATCCAGCTCTGACACACATGCAGCTATTAAACACGCCATTTTTCCCGTTTCAACAACGATTCATAGTCCCCTATGTGAACCAGGTTGGCACACCACAAATGGTAGCTAGCCTAACGAGTTCTTCGAGCGATAGCGTGAGTCCTAGGTCGACACCGTCGCCTAAAAGGGACGATGACAATCGAAGTGCCCGTGACGAGTGCAGAGAAGTGGACGGAGGTTGTCAAAGGAGTCAAATAGAAGCATACGATAAGAGTCTAGCGTTTCTGCGTTCTTTGGGTCCAGAGCAGGAAGAACCGATCGACTTGAGTATGAAGGCTGGCAAGATGGACGGGCAAGAGGTGGATGCGACTGGTAGCACGGAAGAGGAAAGGTCGACGGACAGCGAGGACAACGAGCTGCTACAGGACACGGGGCCGCCCCTCGATCTCACTAGAAAGACGTGACCCTGCTCGACCAGCTCGCGGACAGCTTTCGATAGGAACTGGACTGGTTGGTGTTGAATCGTCGCTCGAAGGCGTTGCTCGGAGAGCTGCCAGCCTCTTTCGCGCACAGAGACTCATATTGTTGTCCTTTCGCGGGGATGAGGAGATGACTTACGACGTTTGTTGGAGATCTTGGGCAGAGTAAAGATCTTGTGGCGAACGTGGAAGGAAAACGCTTTTCGTCGAATAGGGACGAGACGAAACGAAGATGGAGAAGGCGTCGAAGGACTGGTAAAAAATTAGAGAATCGAGTGAAATAATACGAAAATAGTGGCGTGGATGTAAAGGAAAGAATCATCTGGTATGAGAAACTACAAGAAGATGCAAGGGTGAAATAATGGATGGTCAGCGACAGTAGGAAAAGTACGGAAGAGCGGACGTCACCAGCCTTACATTGCACGAATAACTTTACGATCAGCGATCGGGTCGACGTAAAATTGCTCAAGCCCTCGGTATTAGCCGACAGACATACACGGTCTCTTTGGTCGGCTACAGCTTCGCCAGGTGTTCGTTGACGAAGTAGCCGAAGATCGGCTCGATACATCCTTACAACGAGACAGACGATTGTGCCTTAACCGGTGCCTTTCAGCTCTCATACATGTTCGAGTGCACGAGAGGGAGAATATATATATATATATGTGCGTGCGTGTGTGTGTTTGTGTGTGTGTGAGAGAGAGAGTGCCAGTAAAAACCACGTGATAGTTTAACGTTAAATAATAACCGCGCTAACGTACGCGTGTAACGAGTTCGTACGCAGGTACGGACACATGTATGTATTATATATTATGCCTGTGCGTGTGGTGCGTTAGATATTTTTGTTCTTTCGTGTAAACGCGTTTGGAGAACCGCGAAGTAAGCGAGAGTGTTCGAGAGACGCACGAAATCTCCGTTTCTATCTCTCGACGCTCGGGAATGGCCAGTGTTTCGTTAAGCCGCATCGAGATTTCTTTTATTTATGTCGAGCCTTATTTAACGCGATTTTAATTACTTGTTAGTCTGTCAGTCTCACGAATATGTCGGTGCGCACGTCTTTTCTTCTGGAATGTCAAACACAACGGTCTTTGTTTTAATTTTCACGTTAGAAGATCGTAACTTGTTATGGAGACTACAATGTGAATTGCAGATGTCGATGAAAAATAAAAAGTCACGCAGCTAAAGAAAGGAATGGGTGATGAGGATTAGACGATAGGCGTACAAACACTCGGTAGTGTTCGACGAAAAAATACGAAGTAAAATAAAGAATATTGTATAACCAATACGTAGCGCCTTGATCGTCGTTCATTAAATATCTCCTCGTTTCCCTTACGCGACCGTTCGTAATCGCGTACTTATATATACCTCGAACTCGAGATGGTATTCGATTACTTTCGTCTCGCGCGTCTCCTGCATTCCGAACCGTCGCGTCGCCACGAAAACGCGCACGGACGGATTTGCTTGGAGCGTACGCGCGCCCAGTCGCTGCGCACTTTATCGCACCGAGTTATTTATTTAGTAATAAATTTGTACGCGCGCTGATGTACTACGAGAAACATGTTTTCTCGGATAATTCCGTTCTAACGCGCGAAACGCCTCGCGAGGACAGCTTCTCTCGCGATTCCCCTCGTCTGAGGACGTCGCGCGGATGCAAGATGATAAACGCACATTAAAAACGCTTGGTAATAAACACACTTGGTATATATCGATCGTAAGGCGGACTGTGCGATCTAACGTTTGACTTAACCGTGACATGAAAACACGTAGAGAAAAAATAAAAGTGAAGGAAGGATAAAACAGATTTAAGAAGATTTCTTCGACACGGTTTCGCGAATCCTGTGACGAATAGGTGACTTAAGATGATGTCATTGCACGGATCGTTTATCGCTAATTACGTTGGTCTGGAATCGAAGAAATTTCACGGTATAATATATCATAAACTGCGATAATTTATGAAGCAACGGGGAACTGGAACAGGTATGATTTCCATTTGCGTAAATCTCGTATCATGTTTCTAATGGGATGCCTCGGCGATTCTGTTTAACATAAATTTTTATTTATTTTTTCTCGTAGGTACTTCTTTAATGGATCGATTAAAGACTCGTATCGTATATAAGCACGATCTATCGACGACAGAATTATCGTTACTGCTATTGGGTTGGTCGAAAAAATTCGAAGGCAACTTTTCGGCGAATTTTTATCATCCATTGCTTTATCATTTGCATATTTAGTTCCATGATTGTTATTTAGGAAACCTTCGTTTTATTCAGTTACGAGTTCTTCCAAGTATCTGTAAGTTCCTTTTTAATTTTGTGGCGTTAAAATACTTATTACCGAATGCAATGAAGTAAAATGTTCCAGCAAAGGTTTGGCAATTTTCAACGCTTTGTTACTTTTCCTAATATTTAATAAATTAAACAAATCTCTGTTTAGGTTCCATTTCGTTAGTTGCATTCTCTAAATGCAAATTTGCATAAATATCCACGGAATAATGGACTTGCACAAAACTAAATACTATGTAGTTGTTAGAAACCCTACGAACTTTCCCAACAAGTTAATACGTATCGCTTTTCTTCTTACCCTGAACTCGAACGTCAATAATAATTAATCCCAGTGAGGAGAAAAACGATCTTAAACGAACCAGTAAGCTCTCCTTTCGACTAAGCCATCCAATTCGACGGATAGCTGGAGATTTGAACGAGTGGATCGGGAGACTTCAACAGGCGCATAAGCGAGACGGTTTCCGCATGTGACAGCTTTCCTCGGTTTGTTCGACGGCGAGAATTCACGGGGGCCGACATAATCGACAGGCCAGGACGGTGTTCACCTGCGTGCACCTGCGTGTATTCACGAGCACTCGTACCCGTAACCCCGGACATTCGAATGCCTTGGGATCTTCTGTTGTTGACTTAGGTGGGACGGAGAGAGGTGAGGCCACTCGATGTCTGTCGAACCAGCTCTAGTGGTTTCTGGCCCGACGATTCAGGTTCCCGGAGCTTCTGGCCCCCACGTGTGCGGCGAAAAAAGCGCTACCAACGCACGATGACGTGTGGGTACGCGCGAGAACGCTTCGACTATTCTTGGATTACGTAAATTTGTCAAGCGGAGGTTCCCTCTTTCTTTCTTTTTCTCTTCTTTTTTTGCAAGATGCTTTTAGACGGAACGGATTGTGTAATCGTCGAAGAGATGGTATTGCTGTTTGGTAAGATTTTATGGTTTTACACCACCTATGCGGCATGGTGGCACTTGTTGAATTTCTTAGTTCTTTATATTGTAGTTTTACGCAGTGAAAGTTTCGTTGGAAAAATTTCGAAAGACATTTACTATATAGCATCATAATAGATTAATTTTCTCAATGCAATAACAGTCCGAGAAATCATTCGATTAGACGTTATTTTCAAATAACTATAGATTAATTTACTTAAATAGGTAAATGATTTTTATCGATGAATTATTTCACTATTTATCCATTAAATGAAATCATTTTTTATTTTATTTGACAGAGCTAACCACAATGAAAAATTATCTGATTTGATCTTAAGATGAAGTTATTCCTCCTATGTTATTTACAAGGTAAAAATAATCAAGTAATATTCAAATGAATTTATTTCCATTTCAAATAAAATTTGTAAAAACTTCAACTAAATACTCGATGCAGCACTCTCTTTGTTAGTATAGTTAAAAGTAGTCGTAATCTTTATTCGATTTTACTGATGTAATTTAAAAAAGATGCAAGAGGTAATCGACGCTGACGATGGATTAAGCGAACTTTGATTTCCATCGTGAAATAATTTACAGGGAATAGAAATTCTACTCTCTCCTTTATGAAATCTGTTTTTCATTTGTTATACCCGGCTCAAACGTGTCTCGTTCACGATGTTCCTTCTATATTACGTTAATTTGCGCGCTGGATGCAGATCCTACGAGGCCATACGACACCTGTGACGCCGTACGTCGCGCCCACGTAAATTATCCCGGGAAGATTTACGACGCGTCTCGAGCCGCGCATATACTCCCGTGTCTCTAAATCCTCGAACGAGTATTCGTCTGTTATTAGTGTCGAAATTAGAAAAAAAGAAAAAATCGCCCTGGCTAGATCTCGATAAAATCATCCTCGAAAACAGAAATCTCTCTTGCTTTACACACCCGTACCGTATCGATCGTTTATCAACCATTTCGTCCCTTTCTCTCTTTCGCATTTACAGTCATTATAGAATCTTGTGCTACGTACCCTACCACTCTAAAATATTTACACACTTGCTTAATTTATAGGAAATTGTAAATAGCGTTTGTCTACTTCGACAAAATTCTCGGAATGTTCCTACAAATCGATCAAAATGTTCAGACATATATTCTTACTCATTCACTCTCATATCGATAGGTATTATTCGACATGTTGTGTAAATTTCGACAAACAGAATCGTCATAAATAACAAAGTTCTTGTTTGAATGTAGAAAAGACGAAAGTATACAATAAGAATCGAAAATTCAAATTATCCATTCAATTTCAATTTGTATTTAGCTGCGTATTATCAATTTCACGTGTCGTCTAATTATTCACAACTTCCTCACCTTCGACTGGTCATTATCGCGCTTCTGTTAAAGAAATAAACTGCAATTTTTCACGATCCGTGTTGGAATATCAAAGAGAATATTGCGTCACAGTGGCAGTGTATTCTTGGAAATAACACAAAGCAGCTCTGATAAATCGTCGTGAACAATTTTTATCGCTTTATGTCGAAACACTCGAGATATACGATTCTCGATTCCGATTCACGGCTTGACTGCGTTTTTTCTTATTGGACCCGCAGCGATACATGACAAGATGCGTGAAGTTTGAGCGGCATATGGGCGAGCTGTAATTGTGTCGAGGAACTCGCAGCTGTATGCCTGCAACCCTTACTTATTGTTCTTTATTCGAGATCCTTTCAGATCGCTTATACCGTATCATAGGATAGGCAACGTTGTCTGTTCAGTCAAGACGATATTCCCTTTAATACTCGTCGTTTAAACTTTGGATGTTACTTGGTAAATACCACGTAAGTACTTTAACTTACTTCATCAAAATGTTTTAACTTAGTTACATTCTAATCCATTCTATCGTTTAAGATAATGACATTAAAACATTATAAGATTCTTGCAAAGTACTTCATATATGTATTTATTCAACGTTATGCATTTCACGTTCTTTTCAAAATTGCAGAGAATTTGATACTTTCGCTGTTCCCTTCCACCCCTTCTATCATGTACAATATCATCGTAAATCATAATAAAAGTTCTTCAAAATGCGTCGAAGAATCGCGTTTACGAGTAGCATTCGGTTGCCAAATTACAAAATTTCCATCTTACGTGCTTTGCAAAGACACAGACTCTTCCATGGCTAAATTACAACAGTTTCCAAAGATCTGGACAAACTCTCGATGGAAACGATGACGATGAGGAGGAAGCGGATCACGGCTGGCGAGGTAGCACACGCAGCGAGGTCGGCAGATGCGCGGCATGGGTGTAAGAGGGGCCATTACACGCGAATGCGTGAGGTAAAGAGGTTTACTACACCTGTGGCCTGTGGGCTTGGCCAGTGAGGTCGTTAGCGTGCGCGACGAAGAGGGCGATATAGAAAATCTCGCGTGGAAAGCTTTGGAACGGAGAAGGACAGCGGATATCTGAAGAAGGCAGGGGAACATAAGGTTGACAATCCGGGGTCATGGCACGCTGGTCGTGCGATTGGTCGTCGGGAAATTCATAATATGTTTTTCACAGACGCGACGGACACAGACACGAACGGAGGCTCCTTTCGAACTCCGTTCGGACGAGGCTTGAAGCGGTTCGCCTGGACGTTTACGAGCGTTTGACCCTAAGTGTATGGCTGAGAGTAGGGGAGGCGGAAGACACGGAGAAAGGGAGAAGTCGCTCTCTTGCGGTCTCGCTAATTGGCTGCGTTGCACACGCATCGTCGTAAGAGGATACTCGAGTGGACGTGAACCCAATATCGCCGACGCGACATAACAAAAGGGTGTACGCCAAATAAGATGGTGGTAAGCTTGTCACGGATACTCTACTCTGACTAGTCATTGATAGCAATATCGATGATATACGTAATCGTGTACTTGTGGTTTTGGAGATGTTGGAGCGTGAAGTTATTCAGATCGATACACGTTTTATCGTAACTTGGTAAGATTTCATGTATTGTTTTATCTCAAAATAAGCAACTGGTCTCTGGCTCGGAGTAAGCTATCTCCTTTTCTCTATTTGAAGTCGCCGACAGAATGAGAGATGGGAGACTGAGTAGCGAGAAACTATAAATTTTTATGGTCAAATGAACAGTGACGTCGTTTAGTAGAAGACGAGTAGAATATGTAAAGCTTTGCGTGTAAAGCTTCCTCACTCTACTATTAGCGTTCTTACTATGTTACATGCTGCTCGGCCGATCGCTTTATGGATTGCTACTATCCCTCGCCCCTCGCTCGTATTCCGTATTTCCTCATGCTCCGTTCGAGAACAAAGTCAAGTGGAATAGAATAGTTGATTCGTAATAAGGAACTGTCCGGTTCCGTACGTGTTGCTTATTTCGTGGAAAATTGTATTTTTATTGAGTTCCGGTTATTTGTGCTGTGTTTGTGAGACAGAACGATTATTTTTTAGTATTACACTCTCAAGTTTATGAGAGCGTAGTTTCACGTTTACAGATACATGTGGTATTGTTACAATTGTTAACGCGATTTGGTGCATAAGGAGACAGAGTGATGGATGTTCGTTTAAAGTTCGATAGTAATATAAACTTCGTATATTTTTCGCGGGGACAGATAGCTTTTTATTCTTTACTGGATTAAAATGAATTCTGAACGTGGTTCGGTATATGCTTTTCTTTTACTATGTAGAGCGATAAAGATTTGTCGACGTTTCATCAAAATTTCATAATAAGCGATATTCTTTCACGGCGGTAGAAAATTTTTAGTTTCTCTTTGTTATGCTCATCAAAGCTTGTAATAAGTATTCTTAGAACTGACAATATATTTTAGAAGCGTGAAGCGATACCAATCGATAGATAGCCGATCGAAATTTTCTAAAATATCATACCTTTCCATAAAAATAGAAAATTCGTAACTTCTCACTGAATCGAAGTGAATTGTAACTTTATGAATTTTAATTGGGGCTTAATGCATCTTTGAAATTGTTAACGTAGTTTGATACGTACTGGATAGGAAGAACGGATAGAATGTTATTTAGTTTTGACAGGATAACGAATAGAGGCTAAGTACTAACTGGCTCTCCAGTCATTAGCCTTGTCAATATCTTTGATAAAGCGTGTCCTCGGAGCACGGGAGTTTGTAACAATGATCCGTAACCTCTTGTGCAAGTACTCCATTTATTCCGAATGAAACTATGTACGCATGCCATTAGCTTCGAACGGAACTCTAAAACTGATCTAGATCGTTGATAACGATTCATCATCGATTAATACACTATTTTTACAATGTTTTTACATTTTTCTTTTATATATTTGACGTTCGCTCCATTGCTTTGTTTTGGAAGAAGAATTCAGCTGTTCAGCGATTGCACGCGTTCAGTTTCGGAACACTCGGTTTCGAAAAACGAGCGAGTCGGATAGCAATAATACGTCAAAACGCGATAATACGCGAGAATTAATGAAAAGAACTGGTTTCACCGAAATACCTTGTAAACCCATTATTCATGCTCACACGCTACGAAAATCAGTGGAACTAACGGCGGCCGTATAATCGATGGTCACACGATTCTTCTTGTTTTATCGCTTTTATTCGTGCGCAGCGGAATAATAAAATATTCAGGACGTTTTTTTGTCAAAATAATCTAGTCTACAAACGTTGCTTTTCATTCAGACAAACGCGGCACCAGTTTGTACTGGTTTGTACTGAAACTATCGTACGAATACATAAATTATTCCGCTGTTAATTCTCGTCTTACAGTTGCATCCGAGATGGCGCTTATAATTCATCTTGTAACGACAATTTTTAACAGAAAAAAGCCACGTGAGTCGATACATTTCTGAGAGAAATAACTACTTGCTTTGAGAATATTATTAATCAGCGAAGAGAATAATGGCTTGAAGTCATCTGAACGAAAGAATTATTGCATATTTTATGATTTTAAAATCACTGACACGAGGATTCTTCGAATAGAGATATTTATTACACAGCAATCTAATATAATAAGATAGAGTTACTTACAGTCATAGTTATAAATAGCCCAAAGTGAGCAAAAAATATTCACAAAATTACATAACAATATCTATATATAGAAAATTCGCTAAAATGTAATACGAAGTAATCGATTCGAATTTTTCTGAAAATCATAGATTAATCCACGAACGAGTATCACAGAATGTGATAATTATCCCAGGTTTCGATGATCCGTTCGAGCTGTGTCATCGAAACTTTCCTGATCGAAAGTTGCTGCGTAGGCGCGAGCCCGCTTTCGAGAAATCGCACGTACGATCATTAATAAAAGCCGCATCATCGCTAGGCTAGCCGTTGTCGTGACACTTGACAAATATCATCGTTTTTTTTTTCTTCCTCGAGGGTATCACGGTCAATTACCGTGAAGAAATCGTACGGACGTCAATTCGGTCGTGGCCTCGTCGATTAATTAAAAGATTCGCTTCTTATCGATCGTGTTCGAACGTATTCGAATCCAGGCGAGACTCGAAGGGATTGTTCGAATAGATTCTCTACGCTATCTGTGGATTCTTGTAGCCTGAATCGTGGTCATTTATAATGGAGGAGAGGCTAACCACGATAAGGGAATTCTGCGGTAAACGATGCGCGGCGAGAATGCGTATTTTTCGGTGCCTCGACGCTTCATTATGCGCGGCGTGGCTGAAGAGGAACGGAGGATCGAAGCGGAATCCAATTCCGTGGGAAGAACGTTCGCAGAGTGAAGAAGCAAATTCGTTATCCAATTACGCCGCTTGAGTCATCTTTTCGATCGCGTTGCTTTTCTATCTCGACGTCGATTTTCTGGTAACCGAATGGATATAAAAAGAAGAAAGAGGATACGAAGGAGAGGGAGCGAATGCCCTGTGATTAATTCGTCGATATGTCGAATTAGGCATTGCAGGATGCTTCGATTTAAGCTGTCAATATAAACGGTGCTCGAAAAGAGAGAAATTGCGCGTCGTACATCAAAATTTTATTCCGCGGACAGCAGCGGGACAGCTGTTTTAAATGGCTTCGCGACGGTGATCTCGAGCGAAGAGAAATTTTATGCCGATTAAATGGATCAGGATTCGGGTCAGATTAATATGACAGCTGGAAGAAGGTATCTTCGGCTTCCAAAGTTCCAACGTTTCGTTTATGGTTTACGCGTCATAAACCTTGCAATTATACATCCATGTCTCGATCAATCTACTTCAAATTGAAGCTAATGGATCGTTCCATCTAAAATGCTCCGAGACTATTCGAGACTACTCGAACCCGATCAAATATTAATCGAACGGTAAATGCGGATGGAAACGTGTCGTCCAGGGAACGCGACCATTAATAAAAGCGGTTGGGTTATCCACGATAAGGACCCTCCCGCGTGCCGCAGTACCAAGCCGTTAAGGATCCGTAGTCCTCGCGGCGGGAATGCCATGGCACGTCCTTTCGCGCGGACTAAGGTAACTTATTCTCTGTCTTTGTGGGCGCCCTTTTTGCGCGCTCGCTCCGCGCGCCGGATAGGGTTAAGTGGGTGCGACCCCAGGACGCTAAATAATATCGAGCTGTGCCATCTACCGAGCACGTAGCGCGCCATCTTGAAATATTACGCCGGCCGCTTTATTATTCGTTTATGCGCGACTCTGCCCGCCTCACACCGCTCCGTTCCGTTCCGCCGCTTGCCGATCATTATGTGTTCACATGGTGAATCCTCTCCCTTGAGTACAGCTTCGATCGCGATACTTTCCAGGAGCAGGAAGACGGCATCTTTTTTCAATGAACGCGGTGTCATAAATCTGTATTCGTTGGACAGCCCGTCTGCGTGAAATACTGAACACTACGGCAACGTTTACGTGACTTCGAGCTGGTTCAGGCTTCTTCAAACATGGTCGAATCAAAGTCGGCGGTTTGAACCAGATATACGTTGAACGAGACTTTTCTAACTTTTCGGGGTGAATTTTAATGTGCACGTTGAATGTGTTGTAATTTCCATAGAACATTCTTACGTCCATCTTCTATTTGTAATTTCTTTATTCGTGGATCGTTATTCCTTAAACGTTTTTGGATATTAATCTAGAACTATAATCATGTTCTCATACGGTAAGTTAACATAGTAAAGGTATTCGATTTATATGAATCTAACGAGCAACAAGCAATTTATGTAACTGAAACGTATGTAATAGAAGCTAACGTTCGAATAAGTGACTTTAATCAACGCTGGTTTAATTAATCATATAGAAGAAATTCTACTGCGATATAATTTAAGAGTAGATTAATAAAAGAAATAATTAGTGATAACCAAGTTCGTCACCGATAATAACTAACAAGATTCTAAATATATTGTCAGCGGAAATAAATTATTACAAAATGTCGAAGCGTTTGCTTGAAAGCACCGTTCTAGTTCAACGTCAGCGGTAAAGGATTTCAAGGAAGTGAACCTGTTCGAATTTTAAAGAGGAGCACCATACCGGGTTTCCGAGAGCGTGGTTATAAAACAACATTGACAAGACCGAAGGCAGCCTTGGAACTTGAGATCCTTCGGCCGGCAGAATTCGAGAGCAAACATGGGCGCGATCCGGCGACCGTTTTCGACATCACGACACGAAAAGCACTCCGCATTCACGTTCCTCTCCTCGTCCCGTCTCTTCTCCTCGCCAGTCTCGTTAGTATATATGCTCGTACACTCGAGATTGACATTTGAATTTCAATGAGCCGCACGGTCTTCACCGGGAGTTCTCCACTTTCGAAACGACCGAGCTGAAGCGTCCACGGATACGGGCACGGGCAGCGGCCATTAGTCGCGTCTGTCTCTCGTGAATTTTAGATGAAACGAAAACTGCTGGTAACACAGAACCCGATTCCGTGGAAACGGATATTTGTCGTTCGGCTAGCAGATCGGACAGGTGGGGCGGTGCTATCTTGGAACGACGGTGTTAATCGTGCTAAACGGATCGACCGCCGCAGCTGCGTCCCTTTTATTATTTCTTTTCCTCCTTTTTCGGTGACCAAATTCTAGTTTTTTCTCTGATTCACTTCTCGAGTTCAGCAGGTCCCTCCGGTAATTTTTTGGAAGCTTTCCAGGTCGGTTCTTACTGTGTGTCGATGTTAAAACAGCTACCATAAATAGGTTATTTTAGGAATTTTAATTTTAAGATAAACCAAAGGGGAAGAAATGGCAAATAACGTAATGATTTACGAACTAATTGAGCAATTGAGTCGAGGTAGTTGAGCCATTCAAAGACAAAGCTGACCAATTCCCTTTTCCAACAGTTTTCTACTTTCAGCACCAAAACGCACGATTAATGTATTACTTCTGGCGAATCAAACAATCAACTTGAATAAAATCGATTAATCTGGTTTCTGACGAAAAATAATTCAATTACCAAACCGAAGAAAATAAAGACAATTCGTCAACACCGTCTTAATCCTCCAAATATTTTCGCAACCACCTATTCTCTCCTCATCTTCTCTTTTTAGATTACCAAACTCTCAACCTACCCGACTATTCCCGTATCATTTTCTTATCATCAAACGTAAAAACCACGTGTTCACACGGAAGATTAAAGATCGGCAGAAGTAAGGATAAGCTCGTTTCGCTTGCCTTCAAGTTGTCGCGGCTGCTCGAGGCCAGACATTCGAAGGATCCAAATCCGGTGACGCGGCTGTGCAAACGACGAATCCCGGATTACGGTGCTTGTATACGTTTACCTAAATGGCGGGCAATTAGAAAGACGGTAATGAAAGTGTCAGTCGAATAGCGCGTTTCGCCGCTTCACCAATAAACCGCTTGCTTTACGGTCCGTGGACTCAGGGACTCGGGCTTCTCATCTAAATTTCCCACAGTCGGCATTAAATTCGTGCTGGGGCGCGCGTCTGCCCCTTCGTATATGTCCACCACCGCTCGACTAAACTGGATACTTATTAATTAAGGATAATTGCCGGAATTTACGATATCGTTCGGCTTTCGCGGACATTCGCATACTGCTTCGCCGACTCGCTTTTTGGTAAGTTCCTACGTGCGTGCCGATTGGTTATTTTTATCGATAAGTTCCTTACCTCGTACTTGGAACTGGTTCTTCAATTTGATCTTTTGAATGGTCTTTTCATATCTTTTGAAAGTGCAGAGATTAGGATATTGTTAAGTATAATTGATCGTAGTTAATGACTTTTAGAGTAAAGTAGACTCGTGACAAGCAGATGAAACTTGAATTTCTTCGAGAGTTACCATATCAGAGTAATTATCCTTTAACTCTTTACTAAAATTGCTATATCCTTATAAATTAACAAACACGTAGATGTTATCACAATTATTACCTGCATTTTACATAATTTCGACTCAACAAAAATCCTATTTGAAACGCATTCAGCACTTGGATGCTTCCCTATGATAATAAAATGATTAAATGATTCCTTTAATTTTCCCTGTCCCATAATCTCCCCTATACTCTGTTCCCTTAATCTACACCAACCGTTTCATCTAATGAGAACCATCCACCGACAGTTCACGCGAAATTCACCGAGATTTCGCGTTCGAAGACCGTAGGTCAATCCTGACGCGATAAAATCGACATCGAGATGCCTCCGCGCCCTGTTTCGTCCTGAAAGGCGAAGAAGCGCGGGCGCGAACGGCTGTTATCGTGAATTGAGCGCGTTCCGCGGCCGTATAAGCAGCCCTGGTACACCTGTAACTCCTCTTCTTTATCTCTTCCCTGGCCTCTTGCTCGCTCTTCAAGGGTATCAGTTGCTGATCGATTCAACCTGTGGGTGGTCTCGGGCCACGGGTACGTGTTGTAACCCTACTCTGTCCGAACGCTACCCGGTGTCCCACTGGTTACTCCGTTAATTCGCCAAGGTCTTCGATAGCAAGATGGTGGAACGCAGATCGATCCGGTCACCGTGTGCAGTACCTTCACGCTTCTTGGTGTCACGCGTTTTACGGCATCGTTCCTTACCGCCAACTACCCGTCCAGTGGTAGTTGGCACGAGAAAAATCATCATCACGGATTTAGTCGATGATGCTCCATATAATTGTGAATAAATCTCTTCCAATTGATTCCTTCTCTCACTGTGTTCGATAGAGTTTCTGTAACAAATTTCTTGGTAGATTTCTGTGGGAGTTTTAATGCGCTTTAATTGAGATTTAAGGATCGAAAGCGCTCGAGACATGATTTTTTATTGTTTATGGTACTACCGTGCGAGTGTAATTCTTGAAAATTTTTAAGTTGGAAATTGACTGAAGAGAATATAAACATATATAATTATTATTGTTGTTATTATTATTTGTTATAAATTTTCACAAGATCGGTAAATGCATATTTCCTGATCGAAATTATAAATATTTTTATGCACGAATAATTATTTATTCACAATACACCAGAAACCTTTATCGAACGATTATACCGAGTTCAAAGAACCTTAATTTCGAAGGCAAAACAAGCAAAATAGACAATTTATAGTTCCAGAGGAAGAAATTGCATCGAGGAATGCATTACGAGTACGAAGTGTTATTAGAGATCCTAACGTCTATTATAAAACGCGTAATGCATCTTCTCGTTTAAGTAGAATCGGTAAGAGTATCGCGTATCGGTATTACTCACGTGTTCTTTCCAAGACTGATGGTAAATAATATCGTTTCGAAATGATCGATTATAGTTTTGAAAAAAGAGGCTTGCTACAAATTTTCACCCGGTACATGACTCAGGCAGCGAAGCGGCTTTAGATGGGGGCGTAAAAGACCAGGAAACAAATGAGATACAAGGGTGGTAAGTTACACTCTTATATATAGGATCAGGCTACTCTAATATTCGTCAGAGACTCTCTGTTCGTCTACATGAAATTTTTCATTCGATTAAATTAAATGTGTCGTATCATGGTGATAAATGTGATTGAAATAAAGTCTCGAATTTTCCATATCAACTAACAATTGCTAAAACCAGCAACCACTAAATTCAGAAAATTTATCTCCCTTCACGAAAGATTAATTTCAAGATTACCTCCAATCAAATAAATCAATCACTGTTTAACTACAATGTACATATAACTACCTTTGAACTCCAACCATCGTAATAATTTCTCCACGCGTCTCGTATAAACACCCTGCATCCAATGAAGCTGCATTTTAAAATTGTCGATCGACATTTCATTTTCCTTATCTCGGATATGCAGGAATTGTTGCGTGGCAACAAAGACGAGAGAATAATTTACGCGGCGACTCGCAGGATCTGAAGTATCGGCGGATGAAAGCACGTCGGATACTCTAAGCGAACGATATAAATTAAGGTTCAGGCACGGCGGTTACTCACCTGGTGCATTATGGATTGCCGTTACCCAGAAGATATAGTCTCGCCTTTATCGGGCTTAGATCACTCGCAATGCTCCGCCGTGGCGTATGCAGTTCATTAATCCGTATTTGCGATAGGCGTGTCGTGCGTGCAAATCGCTGCTCGCCTCGCTCGTTTGAGCTCTCACTTTCCGCTCGCGTTCCGCCGCAGAACCCCGAGAGACCCCTTCGAACGCAATTAGCGCTGTCAGATCTGAATCTGTCATTTTCACTTGGACGTTTTAATATTTTCCCGTTACGCTCGATGACGGATCGATCCGCGAGGGCTATCATTATTCATAGGAAAGCCTCGACGTTACAATACATTTGGATCATGCGTACAAATGATCGTCGATGTACACTACCGATCAATAGTTCCGAGCGTGTCAAGATTTCAGAAGAAATAATCATTTCCTTGAGCAAATAAATATTTTATTCGCAACGTTATTCATTTATAATGTCGAAGTTGTAGTTGATTGTCAGACTATGAATTTTTATGCGTATACGGGAAATCGAATGATGCAAAAGTGTATAAAATAATAGCACAAAATATAAAATGTACAAGATATTAGTTATACAAGACTTTGCCAGATGAAACAAATCTCTGCTCAGGTTTCATTTTTTCAATTGTGTCAATTATTCGTTATTATTTATTTTTATCGCACAGCGGCTCGATGTAAGTTATATTTGCGCTGAAGAAATTCAACAAGAGATCGTTTTTTGAAATTTACGCTTTTGGAATGGATAAATCTACGATTATGGAATTGTTTGCGAATGTTAGGGATGCAGCGTGCTCTCGATAGAGGCTACGAGCAATTTATTTTCGTTGTACGACAGATAATTAATGCGTTTGATGACTTTAAACGAGCGCGAGAAGATTGTATGTACATATCGGGTTAAGTCGAAGATAGATCGTAGAGTTTGATGGATTAAACAGAAACATCGACTGATTTCTAAATTGCCGGTCTATCTTTCTACTATCTTAATCTATTAATTGCATATATATATATTTCCATGACTTTTCTCAAGGAAGCTCGATAATCACGGTTCCATTAATCAATCTCCCTGGTATCGCTCTATCAATATTCTTCCTTCCTCGTACGACTCTTCAATTTTCTAACCGAAGGTTTTATTAAAAGAATTCATTAATTAACCTTCTTGATTAAGTTGAAGTTTAAATTCACCTCAAATTTCATAATTATTTATGCTATTTCCTTCACATAAATTATTCATTCGTGAGAAGTTAAACAATAATTACACGGCCGAGTAATAAAATTAGCAATTTTAGGAAACTTGATCTTGATCGATTTAACTTCGGAGAAGTTTGCATAAAAATTAGTCATCAACGCCAGAAGTAGCCTCTAATTTTCGCGTGGGCCTTTCGTCAACCGGCTACTGCGACGTCGACAACGATGACACACGAATGAGATACGATGCGGGTACCACGGCGCGACACGGTCATAATCTACCTGACGTTATGAATCCTTCCGCGAACGTGACGATACGTACCGGATGTATAAGCGCGTCGATACGCGTATGCGACGTCCACGGGGGTGGTCTACACTCGTGGCGATGAAAAACCAGCTGTTAATCAGGTTCCTACGTTGTACACGATGCCGGCGGCGTTATTCGCGTCCTCTTTCGTTATACATCAATACACCGGTAAAGGCATGCGCTAGGCTGTTAGGTTCTACGCGTGGCTACCCGACTGCGGTTGTCAGCCAGCGCCACGTCGTTATCGAATTTCGACGAACGTCCAACTAAACGGCTTCTTGGAGTCGTCGAGGAATGTTTGTCGGATACTTGAACACGCGAGAGTTAATCGATCTAAGATGAATATTTGTAGGTGAAAGAAACGATCCAATACACGGTGGTCGTGTTTGGTCATTTTCTTTTGTAAAAATAATTCATTATAGGATTAGATGCTAAATAATGATTTTTAAAGATATTTACGATTAAAGTTTCGTTACCGCTGTGTAATTATTGCAGCGGATGAAAACAAATATAACAGTCCTCCTTGAAAATTGATGATAAATTTGATCGAAAGTGTTTCGATGAAAGAGTATTTGACGATGATAGTTGCTAAAATCCGCCGTGCGTAAAATCACTCTACGACGATACGTATTACCAAGATTCTAATAGCAACTATTTAAGAGGAATTTTGAAGAAAAATTGTGAAAGATACCACGAATTATAGCATCGTTTAAACGACAATTATTCGAAATACGTAATATAAATTTTATCGAGTAGGTTTAGTAAACTCGTTAGATTTAGGATAAGGTTTACACGCGAGGTCATGCACGCGCGCCACTTAAAACGCAGATACCAGGTGTTCAATTGGAACAAGCAATCATCTCGGGCAGGATGCAACATATGGATAACACTGCAGCTGTGGAACTAAAATAAAAGGCATACGCGTTGCTATACTTTGTAACTATCTCCCATTTTCTATTCACCCGTACGCGTCATTTGACAGTCATTTATACGAGACCATGAAACCACATTCTCACAGACACAACTTAATAAAATCATGTATAACCAACGTTTGAATAGAACGAATTATATTGTCTCAATCTGAAACTCATCGTTGGACGACGACAAAGATAACGGTGTATGAGATCCTTCGTGATACCACAGAAACGTTTGTTTCCAATCACGCCCGATCTCACGCTGACAGGTCGCGTCAACGACTAACCGAAACCTTTCACTACCCTTCCATTCGACTAGGTGACTTCAATGAAATCCCGTTGATAGCTGAAACTGGCGTTTCGAATGCAATTAGCGTTGGAAGAAGCGCGACACATAGAACCAGCCTCTTCACCGTCTTCACTCGCGCGGAACACGAAAAACGGGCATGCTACGATCGAACCAGCTGTCCAAGTTCCATCGAACGAAGCTTGACCCATCCAGCTCGAACTCTTACTTAGTACCGAGAGCCTTCTCGGCGCACGTTCGTCAATTTCCACGAGGAACGTCCTCTGACGCTGGAATAATGGAGAACGTTCCATCGAGCGTTCGAGCACGAACGCGCCTAATCATACAAGCCAAGTCGCAGACGGTCGTTCCCGATGCGTGTACTCGTGGTTTCATGTGGCTCGAGCAGTGTACACTCAATACACCATGCGCTCTAACGGTGAAAACGTTGGAGAAGGATTTCACGCGCGGCGGCTCTCTGGCAGAAATCTTAATTCTCGGAAGAGTAAAACGACCCGGTCGCAGCCGATAGAAAGGCGCAACGACGTTGAGAAGGGGACCTCGGCGAGGATTCATACAAGAGGGATACTCGCAACGCCCGTTGGTTATACGAGGATAATACAGACAAATCGTAATCCCGCAGGCACGGAACGAGTGCCGATTAATTTCGAGATGAGCCTTGTCAAAATACAGGCACGCCGTTAGGGCCGATGCTCCCACGTACACCGCGGCTAATCTTGACTAATAACTGTCGCACACCGTGCGAGCAATAGGGAAAAGTGATAGGGAACCTGTTGAACTCCCGGTACCCAGGAGGAGAGCCACGAGACCGTCGTGTCCTCCTGTTCGAGTCACAATCGTTTCTCCGTGTATAGGTTATGTTTATGGCACGGATCCTGCTCCCGTCTCACGGCCATAGATACGTCTATAGATCAGAGATTACCAGGACGAACCAATCGCCTTTTCTGTTTAGAAGTTCATCGGGAATGCGTCTGCCTTGTTCTGCTCTCGCTCGCTCTTCGAGTCGATCGATCGATAGATCGGTTTCTCGCGCGCCCTGACGATCAACCGGCCATTACGATAATCGTGTGACGCTGTCACGGAATTGGTAACGTGGGAATCTTACACGAGATCACGCTGGAACTTGAATTTCGTTCGCGGTTATTTCCGGTTCGAACAATTTATTCGACCGGCAGATTTTTATTCTTGCGATGGGAAAAACTTGTTTGTGACGTAGATGGTTTTATAATTCTTGAGGTGTATACACTATCGGCCAAAAGTTTGGAATCCGTAGTCAATGCGTTGGGCAAAGGCCAGGTTACAATTTTGAAATCTTAAGAAATTTGTTTCGATAGAAATTTGTCGAAATAAAAAATGTCGTTGATCACATTTGTAACACCGATTCTTAAATTAATAGAATTAGAATCTTGGTATCTTGGCGAACTTATTCTTGATAGGCAAGAATCTATAGAAACACCAAATGTTGATATTCGTAGTTCCGATACTCGATTAACAAAAGAATTAGAATTCTGGTACTGTATAAAACCTTTTAAGCAAAAATCCATCGAAACAAACGAAATCGCTATTGACGGTTCTAATATTCATTTCCAGTAAATAATAAAATTCATAGAAAATCTAATATAGATATAATCACGAAAGTGAGTCTAAATTTTTGGTCCGTAGTGTACATATTTAAATGCATAAACGACGCTCGAGATACTAATACCCTTTTCATCTTTCAATTATGTGTGTTTAATTAGTAAGCAACACAATTTTCATAAAGGTTTATGTAAAGCAACTAGAGCTGTTTTCTGTAGCCATTAGTTACAGATCATGAAATCCAGATGGTTGATTCTCGAAAGGCGAATAGCCCTAGTCCATGAGAATCTGTCCTTCCATGACGTGGGTTGATCCGTGGAAGAGTAGAACTATCGCCGTGTAAAATGTCGTCTCCCTGGTAATTCCGTGAGTGGCGTATCGCTACCGGTTTGAGCGGATCGTTAGAAAACAAGCTTCTCCGGCAACGTTTTCATTAGGCATCCTTCCACCTACGGATTAGAAATCGTTCGAGGAACGACCAGTACGAACAGGGATGCGATGCGCAATAGATCCACTTGCATGCTCGTAAACAACATTTTGTTTAGTGGTGAACTTATCGATGAATTATCGGTGGATAAAGGTCCGAGCGTAAGAACTGGCGTGACCGAAAGGTTTGTGTGCACGTTTAATTACCCGGAGCGCTTGAAGTTTTTATTGCACGGCGTTATATACTCCATCGCGATGCACGCGATCGCCGCGGGATTTCGCGGGCAAAATACCGCGAGATACTCTAAGCAAACCTACACAGCTTCGGCGATCATCGTTACTCGCTTCTTTATCCCTCGCATGGCTCGTTGGAAATGCCCTTCTACGAACAAGCGTTTTACAGTCCACTACATTTTTTGCTTATCGTGATTTCTTGGTTGCGAGCAAGTTATTAGTAGAATGTTAATCCAGACGTGGTCGTTACTCTTCCAGGATGATTGTAAGATTTCTGACAATATTCTATACATTGTTCGACATGTTTGTAAGAGGATGGTCATTTTCTCGAAATGGTAAACGATGCGATACGAGAATCTAATCAATTTACTTACTTCAAATTACAGATAAAGAAAATTGATAATATTGGATTGGAGAGTATTGGTTGGATTTGACCTTGCTTCTCCCAATTAATATCGATTCTCGATATTCTGCGCTGGAAACGATTTCAGAATTGTATATTATAGTTACTTTAACAAATTAAGAACTATATATCATAATTATTTTTGTGTAACGTTCATTCGTGATCTCCTACATTTTTACAATTTAAGGATCGTGTATTCGAATTATGACAAATATATATCTACCATCTGCTATTTAAAAAATGGAATGGACAGTTTTACTACGAGCAACGATGTAAATCAGTCTGACTGGCGTAAAAAGCTAATACACTTATCCGTTACCGCAGGATCGTTTTAGTATATCGACAACGTTTCTCGCCCTTCGCGTTCATCCGCGACGAGCACCGGGCTCGTGCATCATCGGGGCGGCAGGATCGTTCGGAGGTGTAATCAACGCTAACTACCGCGTTCCCTCGAAAACCATGACGCGATGCTGTTACGTGATCGTCGTTTGTCTCTGATACTCGACTGAGAACGAGCCGTGTTCCCTGCACGTACGCGTCGAAATGCATGCAACAACAAAGTAAAGACGAGAAGATGCAACGCTAACGTGTATCTGGATCGAGATCGAGCCGATGGGCAGGCCGTAACTTGCCAACAAATTGAGTTCAATGATGATTCGATCGACGTATCGATCCAATATGCCTGCAATTTGCGAAAGAAATCGAGGCAACGACGATGCATCCGTGGCGAGTCACGCGCTCGTTACACACACCGCGATGTAGGTGCTTTTATATCAGAGTTCACCACTCGAGGCTACCAACGTGGCAATCCAGATTCCCCTTCGTCGGATTATCGCGTCGAGGGAACGCGAGTGTAACTCGAATTTGTGGCACGTGAGAACGCCATGAACTTCGTGAACGCTACGAGAAAAACGCCCTGTTCACGCAACTAGGAACGTCTTTGAACCGTTTCGCAGGATCGTTCGCGCGTCAGCCGATCGCTTTAATCGATCGCCGCAGTGATCGCGGGCTAACCATCGATTAAATCGCGATCGAACGAATAATCGCCGTTATCTTTAGAATAGATCTGAGGCTGCTGCGATCGCCAGGGCCGCTGCTCGATCCTGTGGATAGTTTTGCGATCGGCGGGGACACGTTTTATAGGCTCGATCGAGATCACGATCTCCCATATATTTTTCCCACCTTCCTACCCTACTCACTCGCTCGAGAACGAGCAGAGAAAGGATCCGTGGTGAGATCCGCGAAGGTGAAACGAAGAAAGCAAGAGGAAGAGAGAGGGAGAAGGAGCAAGTGGCGACTGGCAAGAGAGGAGGACAACGACGAGCCAAGGGAGAGTCTCATCGGCCACTTCCCATGTTAATATCCGGTTATGCGTAAGGTATGGAGGCGTACGGCCAGTTTGCATGGAAACTAAGGCATTACCGTGCTGGACCACCGGCGTCGAACCACTCGTCGAACGGCCCTGTTTGCCGACACCTCGGAGGACGACTCTCCAAGGAGGATCCCCTACTACTCCCTTTCTCGCTTCGTCCTCTTATCGCCGCCCTCCTTTTCTCTTTCCCTCTTTCTCTCTCCCTCTCTCCCTCTCGCCCTCTCTCTCTCTCTCGCTCTCTTACTCTCCATACCGCTTTCATGGAGCCACGATTCCGATTCCAGACGTTCCCTCTCGCGTACCCGGCGAAGGATCTTCAGATTACGGGCAACGAGTATCAACGGCGGATCAGCGAGGTTTTATCGGTGGGACAGGGCCGGGCTGCTCGACCCCGACGAACCCCTTTCTCGACCAACGGCCTATTCACTCGCGTTCGATAGATATTTTCGTTCATTTCGAAACAGTTCTCTCTTTTCTCTTATTGTAAAGATCGCTTTCTGACGATCGAATCGAATTTCGTTTCAGAGAGGGAATTTCGGTGGTTCTTTTTTTTTTTTTTTTTTTTTTTTGATTCAGATCGAAGAAAGGGGAGGGAAGATCGTCTCGGAACCAGATTTGTTGTATCACGTGGAAATATGGAATCGTTAGAAACCTGTTCGGATAGTAACTGTTTCGACGAGAGAGTAGGGAGAATATCAGCGGTTACGATTGCTCTGGAGTTTTAGATCGTTGTTTTCTCGTGGCGGCAAAATGAAAGGAAATTTTTGGAGCGGCCTCGATCGTTTATACGGGGTGTAGATTAGACGTGGACCGTAGATTAGCGGCTTAGACCCTTCCACGAATTTTATTCTTATGTTACTCACAGATACACTTTCCTGCTTTCGATTTTTCTTATTTTTCATAGTTCGAGTTTAATGGTAAATACATGGTGCAATGTATTTTCTTTATTTCACATTGTTATTAGACACGAATGATAACGGTTCAAGAATCGCGTTGCTAGAACGATTAATTATATCTGTGGTATCGCAGCTTGCCCAATTACGGAGAAAACTATTATCTGTTAAATAAGCAACTTGTAACGATTTTACATAAACATCGCGTTCATTATGCCTTGCCCAGGAGAAGTCAGTACTTTACTAGACCTTTTGGCAGTCTTTTTGAGAATTGCATTTTTTTTTTAGTGTACGTCATTTAGAAGATCGAAGAAGAAACAATTTTTAATCAAGTCCAGATATATTACTGTATAATCTTGGTCTTTAAATGGTAGAGCGATATCAGGGAGTAAGGATAAGCGAAAACTACCTTCCCTTAACCTACCTGTAAATCTTACTGTAATATTTAAAAATTAACGGAGAATAATAACTAGAAATTCAGGAATAGTCTGCGACCGTTTATGTGTTGTAGAATATTCAAAATAAACTACTCACTATACTATCCAGAAGTTGAAACAATTTTACTTACGCTCGTGCAAATATAAAATTAACAGCCTATTCGAAAGATACTCCAAATGGTGTTAGTCTATTCATCAATATCTATCAAGTTTCTTTCGAACGCCGTCGTGTACGAACACGTGTAAGCTTTCAATGGTGCAAGAGAAAAGCCAGTTCACCTGTCGACGACGTTGTGTTCGCTACGGCCCTGTCTCCGTGACACCTATGCCCCGTCCGTTCGGATCTAAAAGTCCTCGGCGCCCACACTCGGGTTCCTAGGCTTAAAGAGGTTCAAAGTTCCCTCCGTGGTCGTTTACGCCTTATTTATTCTCGTAATTTACTCCCACGCGGCCCTTACACGCCGGCAATTTATTTTACGACGATCATATCTGGAAGTGGCTGGCAGAGTGCCGCCCGGTCCACCATACACAACTCTCTGACTCTCTTCGTGTGTACCACGAGTTCACACTCCTTTCCAGAGCATTGCTTAAACCGGCACGTCGAAGGAAGAACGACTTAGATACAGGAAATTTTAATATCCGTTTAATAACAGCTTTTCTTGGCGAAGATGCGGTACGTTGGCTTACGCGTGTTGCCAATAGACGCGGGCATTCGAAGCTCGGTTACGAAGCGATTCGAAATTTCCAATATCGTAAAAATTCGAATTATATACTTCGAACACGACTTCATGCTTGAAATTCTTAGAAATTTTTGGCGGGTCTTAAATCTTGACTCTCGATGAATTTTCAATCTTTAAAGTTACGATAAATCTTGAAAATTCAGACCTTTGGAAAGATTTGATAGGTTTTGAATGTCTTTGAACGTGCAAGTTGAGTATCTGTTCAATCACACGTAAGTACATATTCGGAGCGACTCGAAGTGTTTCAGATTACACGTTGCGTTTCATTGCTACATGCTGCAAGTTATTCGCGAAAATTCCAAGTCAGAGATACAATCTTTTAAAAAAGGGAAAATATCAGAACATGTCCAATGTTTGGTTTTTCCCATCGTCTATTTTATATCCAGAGGTAATTGAAATTCGATCCTTTGCACGTTCGTTAATTAATTTTGATCTTTTAGAGTCGTACAGCTTATATCGCGGAACTACACGATTTTTGCTTTCATTTTCGAAATTACGCTTATATTTTGGTTTATCTATAATTTTCGATGAGAGCTCTTACTCTCGTAATATCGTAGCCCGTAATATTATAATGAGAATGCATTTAAGATCGTAAGAAAGTGAAAAACGTGTTAAATATCGGATGAATTTTGTTAAGGGTAGAAATATTTATTATCTTTATAGCTGATCTTCCTCTTAATGATGTCTCACGAAGCAAGTTTTTATGTCACCAGTCGGTACTCCAGGATGCAATTTAATAGATTTTTTGCATGAAATATGCACGTGCTCGCGGACAGTTATCTCTTATATGTACGTAATAACAGAAGCAACAGCGGAGTAAATCAGGGTGTATCATCCTCCGTCGCGACATTGTTTATGGAACATCATCGACGAGAAAACTGTCGTGGTAAGAGTTGCAACGACGTTTCGCGATTCTTATTTGTGAATTTCTTTATGACGTTTAAACGTCCCTGGTCTACAGAGTCTCGAAAATGTCACGTAGGTAAATTCTTTCATACCACTTATTAACGAGATTAACACGAAAGCAAGAAATTACTGCGTTAAGGAAAAAAATCTTCGATTATTATTCGCATCCTTAACTTTTTCACGATCAATTCGCTTTCGCGAATCTAGCGCAAAATTATTATACATAATTTTCCAGTTTAATCTTCCACGGAATAGTAGCGTCCCTTTTAAATGTTAGCGAATCCAGAAATTAATAAAATTCTTTAGAGGTGGTTATTTTAATTCTTGATCGGTTAAAAGTTATGCGATCTTCGATAATCCTTGATTTTCGCATTTTTTTTTATAACGAATTCCCTTTCTCGGATGTAATAAAAAATATTTTACATAATTCTCCGTTTTACTTTCCCTTTTAAGTATCGATGAATGTCGTGTTTAATGAAATTGCTGGAGGGATGTTTTTTCGATCGGTTGGAAATCGAGCAAACGCGAGCGAACCGCGTAATCGCCGCTAAAAAGGGACTTTTTAAATTACAGGCCGGTCCACCGATAAATAGCCCGGATGTGATGGTCCAATTACGCTCGCGTATTTATATTCATTCGCTTCACGCCCGCTCGGACGTTTATTCTCGGTCGCGTGCGCGACTTAATGAGCCCGAATCGCTCGCGACGTACGAAAAAATGAATGAAATTTATACGGTGGGCCTTCTCGGGCTCTTGTGCATGAAATCGAACAGCAAACCCCGAGGTACGGTGTGCTCGTGTCAAAAATAAGACTTAAGGAACACGGAGGAGAGAAACTCTTTCAGGGTTCTCGTTCAAAGTATATAAATGAAAACGCAGATTTTCAGCGAAATTTACATGACAAGTACTTCTTAGAAAAATTAATTGATTTGATATATTTCACAGTTCAATAATTAAGGGTTAAAAACTACATTTTTTGATATATATATATATATATATTGGGAATTAGAAGCTACACATAGTAACGAATTACTTTGTGTACAATCTAAAAACTACTTCTTCGAACAAATCCTTTTTAGTTCAACGAACAAGGTATAATCGCTTCGAGAATCGCGCTTAACGACAACGTCTTCTACTTGACCTATGCAGGAAGAATGATCGGTAGCGATTCAGGGGTTGGTTTCGCGTGACGAGAACAGGGTGCTTATACATCCAGGCGCTAACGGGCGTAAAATGAATTATCATTTATATATGCGCGCGTTGTTGGTCGCGTGTTAGTTTGCGTCGTCGCGCGGCGTACGTTATTCGAGCCCCACTTCGCACCTCCGCGTAAACGGTCACCACTGTCAGTATATACTTATTTATTCCAATGTTAAACCTTCGCGCCGGTAGCTTTATGCTGGAAAATTAGCAAGGGTTACGCCGTTGAATGGCTACGTTGCCGCTTAACACCAGCCGATGCATTCTCGAAGTTTTTTTAATGGACTGTGACACGCCCTCCTTAGCGCCCTTTAACACCTTTCGACCTCCTTTAAAGAGTGCCTCCTCGCGAAACCATCTTTGAATAATACACCGCGCGAAAATTCCTCTTTAACCACGGAAACACGTTTGCTTGGTCGACGTGCTAAAGATGGGAACGCTCGTGTCGTTTCTGTGCGGGCATTCATGTCTCTGGGATGTCGAACGTTGCGTTGGCGTTATAGGTTTTACCTAGACCTTGCTGTTCGTAACTAAAAGGAAGAAACGCTGGTCTGATTGCTTTGTAGCGTAATAGAAGCATAATTTTAAAAATATGGCACGTTTTTTTTACATCTACAAATTTGCCATTTGTATTATCGTTCACAGGTACCTAAGTACCTGTTAGAAAATTTATGCGAAATCGGATAAATCTAAAGAATCATTAGGAACGTGTGACAACCCTTGAGATCATTATTTCGTTTCAAGTTTAAAAATGTAATAATTTCAAATATTTAAGAGTCTTATTAATTAAAAGTAAGACAGTTACAGTTTACCTAATCCTCTGTATTTTTCTCGTTCCATCATTGATGAAATTTTTGGCAATTTTTAAATCGCTATCTTGTACGAATACAAAGATGGACCGATTAATCGCTTCTCTTACGTTTTGCATGGGACTAACAGGTACTCCAATACTTATGAACGGGGATGCACATTCACAGACGTCTTTCCAATCATAAACAGTATTTCCCCGAAGATGCGAAAAATTTCTTTCATAGTAGACACGAAGCAGACTCGGTCAATAGGTTAATTATCAATTCTAATAATTGATTTTGACATTATTGTTCTAAATACCTTAGGTCGGTTCTCGAGAAAGTCCATTAACGCAACGCGATGTCTAACGATATCCCAGTTACGTTTTTGTACTCATTAAGTAAACGTGGTCGACGTGGTTAGGTTCGTGGTCGACACATTTCGAGGGGGTATATCCTAGGCTCAACATTACCGCTGACAGAGTTAAATAGCGTTCTCTGACCTTTCGATGAACCGCGATCGCTAAAAGCTTGTACCAGGAGATTAACTTAATAACTTCTTTACAAGAGGTCTCTTTCCTAATACCCAGCGATTCTTTCTTCGTCCGATGTGACAATTAATAACCGAAGAAACAGTGTCTCTCCGAATGATTACCAGAGGGTACGAGCAAACATTCATTTCTCCGATTGACAACCAGTGATTGATCGAGCCTTTGTAGAACCACCGTGTTGCCTGCATATTTCATCGTTTCACATCTAACCACTTCTAATAGAATTCTTCTCCGATTTCTCAACCCTGTCTTTCACGAGCCAAGAACTATCTCAGATATATCCTCTTCAATTAGTAATCACTAGTGTTCGCTATATCGTTCAATGAAAGCTATTGTAACGAATTGTTAACACATCGTGCCTCGTGGGCGTCTGTTAGCTTACAATAGTCAACAGAAAATTTTCATTAGCGGCTTGAGAATATTCCTCGACATATCTGTACATATTTAATGTTCTATTAATACATTTATTTATCTCTAAGCACAGAGTGTATTATATTCGCGTGGATGTCCCTAGAAAATCTTTTAACATTCATAAAGATATTTAACTAATCGACGACGTGTTACCGCTATGATTGCAAATAAACATAACAATGATTAATACTTTACAGATTCTATAATTATCTAACATACGTTCGTTGGTCGTACTATTTCACGGATGATTAACTACCGATGAAATCGATATTCCTAGTCGACAAAGACTAAGATCGTTCTTTTCTTTTTTGAAAGGGATTAATTTCCATGTTTGCTCCGATACATTGCCGTTTCCAATATTGCTACTACAGCTAGAATTACATTCGTAACAAATTAAAAAGTCTAAAAGATTATACGCTAAAATAAGATTAAGAAGACTAAATTTCTTAAAATTAAAATTTCTAATTAAAATTCGAATCTTTTAAAGCCATTTTCTTGCCGAACGAATTTTCTAGGTTCTAACGAGATTTGCCAAACGTTCGAGATATCCACGAAGAGCACTCGTAACGAAACCATCGAGTAGAACAGCCTATTCGTCCAGGTATCTGCATCTCGCGCCTCCCCGTTAAGTTACAACGACTGGCGCTTAACCCCTGACACAGGCTACAATGGCTGGACGGGACTCCATAATTGTTATTTTAATAAGCTAATTTTCGCCGTGCTCGAGCGCCACGCAAACCGCGCGAGGAGGGAAAGAGCATCCACAGCGAAATGGAAGGCGTTGGACGCGGGCAGAGAGAGAAAGAAAGGGACAAGATGGTGCACGGACTATGGCCCCATCGACGGCCACGTCGGACGTGCCGAGATTAACGGCTGTACTTCCGAGGGTCTCGACGATTTACCCGTAATAAACGTAGCCACGCTTCTTACACCGAGATTCGTACTCCCCTCGTATCTTTTTCTGCGAAACTCTGTCACTCTTCACTGACGCGTTTATTCTTTCGCGATCCCTTAGGTCCTTTTCTTCGATTTGATTAGCGTAGATCAAAGTCTCGATATTGGATCTTTTCGTTATTAATACTTTCGATATATCGTTCTAGTACAGGCATTTTTGATGCGTAATTACGTATCGCGCGCTTCACTGTATTTATCATAGAATTTACATACTAATTAATTAGGTTCAGATATATGAAACTTTGTGTCGTTTAGTAGTATCTACTTTGATACTACTGTGAAAATGTAATGTAAAAACTGATAAGAAAGTAGCCATTGTAGTTGAATCAGAAGCAGTCAAAAGTTTAAAGATTTGTTACTTATTAATTGTTCGGAACATCGATTAGTGGAATATTCAAAGATGATCCCTTGTAAGGAAGATCGAGAAATAAGTACATTTTTATTCGAAAGCTTTTGTAAATGACCTTGTTTCGCATGAAAACTTGATCCAATTACCTAAACAGTTTGCGCCATGATTTCTAACAACCAAGATTCTATCGCGCGTAATCGTACTTATCTCCATACTGAATCCTTCGTGTTAAACCTAAGCATTGATTTCCTAATTTTGCACAGTCGAAGGAATGTGAAAGGTTCTTAAACGAGTTCATCGAGATTTTTCATCGAAAAATAGAAGGGGTGAAAGTATCAATGACGGGTTATTGAAATTTCTATTTGTAACTTTAGTACTTGGAATCGAAGATGTCTATCAAATGGAAGAAGTGTTTCGGTACGAAATTTCTCGCATTTCCTGTTACGTTGTAAGCACGTGTACGTTTCTTTCACGGCGTCTCATCTCTGAACGCACAGGTTGACCCCGCGGGGTCACGCTGATTTCCCGTAGGGAGATCCGTTCGATCCTCACCCAATCGTGGCGGCCAGGACATTTATCTCGTTACAAAACTCGCCGTCCCAGTCGAGCTAGAAAGATCGATAGGGTTTCCTGGCTTTATCGAACACGAAGGAAATTCATAATAATGCCGCCTTGCGCGACCTATCCTACGCCAGTTTTCAATCATTGCGAAATGTGAAAGGACTTCGACCCGCAGCTTTATATGCTTTTCAATCTCTTATTATCTCTGACACGGCTAGCTTCTATTGTCAAATACGATCACAGAAGGTTAAATAATGTCACAGCTCATATAGCAAACGGGATCTCTCACCCAGACCACCTCTCCTCTTCTATGTTTCGCACGGATGCGGAGAAATCTCTTAAAGATCAAATTCTTGAAGTCCTATCCCCGTTTGCAGATAAGATTTCATTTATGATAGAATTTCATTTGCGTTAACTCGTTAACCGAGCCGTTTCCTACACCGAAAGCTTCTATCTAATCATGAAATTAGAAATTGAGAAAGATAAATCAATTTCAGTTAGGATGAATTTAATTCTTACGTATATAGATATCGTAGATTTGAGTCGCAACATGAAACGATTGATGTGTTTAACAAACTGACAATCGAGCGACGAGTTAATTCATGTTCCATCCTTAACAGGCTTGAGATGGCTATTCATATTAATTTTTTACATATCTTATAATTTCTATATACATTATGAAATTTGTTTTAAACTTTACCAATATGATCATGATGATATCATAACGCTGATGCTAATGGTGGAATTTCAAAATCTTTCATCTAACATACGTATCACACCCATAAATGGTTTCTAGGCTTGAACATTCAAGAGCTTTCGCGATTCTGTGTCTATCGATAAGATATTAAATCTCGTTGCTGGGATATTAATTCGATCAGGATGAACGCTAATGAATTTGCACCACGTCCAACACCATCCTATTCCGCACGCATCAACAACGGCCATCGTACGTTCATCCTGGAACGGCGTATGAGTTTCACCGGGAGGACGTTCACTCGCATTAACGGCTTATGGGATTCCTGCGTAACTTATTTACGATGACAAAAAAAATCGAGGCTCCCCCGTCCGCCTATAATATACGCTGAAATCCGCTATTCTTCAATTACCTCTCTTCTCCTTTCTGTATACTCTATGTTCCCGCGGTTTTATCGTTCCGTCCCTTTCTCGTTCTCTCCGTTTTCCTCTTACATCCCTTCTTCGCTCTTCTTCCTCTCCTATAACTCTTTTCTTCCACGGTTCTCCTCGTCGTGCATTCGTTCTCCTTCTCCGTCCTTCGTTCTCTTCCTACTTCCTTTATTCTATCTTCTTCTTTCTCCTTCTTTGCACGCCGAGAAACGGCGTGGTACCACCGCTTGCGTGCATCTTGAACGCGTGAGCGCGTACAGCACGAGTTACCCTTGGAGGTCAGAGGTCGGGTACCCTGTGTAAGAGAAAGAAAAAGGGGTAGAGGTGGATGGGCGTGGTTCGTATTTGAAGTAGAATCGAGCCTCCACCTTCTTCGTCTTTTTCTATCCCTTTCGACGGCGGATGTGCTTCGCCAGATACGTCATGGAATTCTCAGCTATTGAAAAGAAATATCCGTACCCGCCATTCTCGTGTCTACGGCAACCGGCTATTCATTAATTTACGCGTTAATCGACGCCGTGAATTTTGTCCCATTCACGGTCGATTTGCTCGCGCGTTTCTCCACGAGGGTGGATCGATAGTATAAATTGAAAATCGATGGATGACTATCGCATAGGCGAAAGATTCCACGCTGTTGGCTATTGTATCGTATACAGTAGAACGAAAATACTTTTAAATCGGTTAAGTTCGTCCCATTCACGATCGATATGTTCGAAAAATCGATCGATGGATAAAAAATCGAGATTTTGTGTTGTATGGATATTTTATTGTACGTTATTCTATATATCAATAATTTTGAATCGAAATTATGTCGACCTTTTTTCTATGAGTAGCGTATTTAGAGTCAATTTGTAGATACCGAATGGGAGAAGAAATTCCTATTGACTATTGTATTAATATTCTATCGTATACCGATGTTATATCGACCTGTTTTCTAAGAATACATTCATTATATTACATGATAATCGATACCTATCATCATTATTAATTTTATTCCACTCGCGATTGATTTTTTCGAATCAACAAGCTCAACGTTCTAGTCGAGGGTGGATGGATAGAATAAATTAGATATCGATGCGTGGTTGCTAAAGAAATCCCGTGCTGTTGGCTATTGTATTAATATTCCGCTGTATAATAATAGTCTTGGATTCGAGTTAAATTGATCTTTTTTTCTAAGACCAGCGCATTTAGAGACGATGATGTCGTAATTAGAAAGGGAAGTTGCGTGCATTCTCCCGCCCGTATCAGCCGCAGGAATACCGAGAACCTTTTCCACGTGATACGTTTCTTTAGCCTGGGATATCGAACCTGTTGATAACTCTTGTTACTTGACATAAATGACATAAATTCTCGAAATTGAAATTAGCAATTTCTACATACCACTTATATATAAGTACCAGTTAGAAAATGATTCCAAGTTTTTGTTCCCAGTTCATTCTTGTATCTCTCATATTTCTTCGCTAACGACTATTTTTCCCTTTTATCATACAAACTTCGCGAACACGGGGTTCTTGTAAAAACGATACAGTGTCGGTTCTTCGATCGCGTTGACAACAGTGTCCGCGGTTACGATCGGTAATTATCGGCATGCCACGCGTGTCTGAGATACCAGGCATGCCATCGAGCCTTCTCTCTCAGATTCCGCGACACGACGCGACGCGCGGATCAAATACAAGAGAAGCCGGCGATCGGTGGAGGAAACCTCGAGGATCTTGAGCCGATCGCTTCGGATCTTTCGTTAAAAACAATTAAACGTGGTTGCACACGCGAGATGTTCAGCAGGGATAACGGGTCGAAAGGACGATTCATTGGACCGTGACGAGTAGACGATAGCCATCGCTAATTTAATAAAAGCAGCGCGATGAAAAGGTAGAGCTGTGAAAAGAACGGTGGTGACCCGGTGGATCGGTCTGTATCGATGACCAATTTAGATATCGCGTCTGGATATCTCCAGCGTAACCTTGGACCTAGTGTCAGGGCGATCCTACGATCTGATCTTTGATACGTGTGCTGTTGAAGGTATAAAAGAACGCGTGGCGTCTTGGCGGATAAAGAGAACGGTACGAGGATTCTTAAACGTTCTGAAACTATTTACTGGTTATTACGAGAATTGTACAATATTTGAATATTATTTAGAATATTAGAGACAATACGCGTCAACTTATTTAGAATGTTTAGTTTATAGAAATTTTAGTGAAAGAACTTTCAATAACCAAAGACTATTCGTGTTATAAGTAAATTATCAAGACAAATTTTACGAAGGCATCGTTTTGGGGAAAACGGAATTTGGACACGATTGGTCAAAAATTAATCCGCTACACTTAATAATTTTACTACATTTAATACATTTAATAAAACTACATTTAATAATTTTCCCAAGTAGATCCTTTCGAAAACGAGATTTTAGGCCGAAAAAATTGTATTTTATATATTTTGGATTTTTTTTTGCTTACAGTCGCGCTAGTTGTTCGTCCCTATTCGCGTGCATACAGTCGATAAATTTTTATACTCGACTTTCTGAAAGATGAATCCTCCAACGCAATTTTGTCGTTCCCGATTATCGACTCGTTTTAAACCATAAAATCTCTCTGATGTTACTTCACGCGTATCGCGAATGCAGACTCGTAATGTATACGCATACAGGAGAAAAGTATTCAATCGAACTGTAGTACTCGATCGAACGCAACACAATAATGTATTATAGTTCGATAGTTGGTTGGAGGAGTAGAGTTTCGCTTAGTCACGTTGATCGTTCACGTTTGACGCGACTTTTCTCTAAGAGTCTTCTCTAAGATGGCCGGTGTGTGGTAATTAATTAGCCGGGAAAAACGTTTTATACCTTGTCCTCCAGTCTTGTACACGGTTACGAGAGGATACGAATGGTGGGTGAAATTCCGATACTCGACCGGCTCGTTACGATGATTCCTCGCAGCCGGCTTCCCTCGATGATGTCGGCAATTAAAGTCTTATACCCTCCATTAATCTGCATAGGGAAACAGACGGGCAGAGAAAAGGACGTGGACGAGGAAAGAGAAGAGTGAGAAGAAACGAAAATGATCGCCACGGGGGTTTCCGCGACCCTTTCCTAGAGATCACAGCAGTTCTAAGAGGAAAAGGGAAAAACAAGAAGCTTCTGTCACCGAGGGATCGCGTCAGAGGGGGACCATGACTGAATAATCAAGATTTTCGCTGTGATTCTCAGCTGAGATTCCTTTCGATACGATGCGATGTCGTGAACCTCCTTCTTCCATGTTAAATCGTGGGTCAGTAGTGGTCTGCGTTTTAGCGTTTAATTATCGACTCTCTAAGATGAGGGGAGCTCTTAATGGGCACTGTAGGATTGCTTAGGATGAAGTGGTAATTAGAGTGAACGATCACTGCCGCGAGTATAAGTAAGAATACAATCACTTTGGTTTTGCTTCTGGGGATTTTATCGTTTCGATTTAATGAATTTGCATGGAAGAAGAATCTTTTCGTTTATAGAAACAAATGCTATTGAGTTATAAAAATAACGGAAAACCGTAATGCAATAAATTTTCTAAAGCTTCAAATCATCCATATAATGAGCATTATTATTGTTATGAATAAGCGTAACGCGTTACAAATTGATTCTCACGGAACAACGATGCTTCAAACCCAAGAAACGAACCGCGATGAAAATTTCTATGAGACGAAAAAGAAAGGATTCAATTAGCGATCAGCTGTCTATTTATCCACGGCTCATTGTTACCGGCGGACTTAATTGCGAGCTCGCGAAAGTCGCGCAAATAATTCACCGCGAAATGATTCATCAGCCGGCTGGCTGATTTTTTAGCGGCCCGATAGAAAGTCAGAATCTATCGGAGGCGGCCGCCATCACATTTCCTTCGTCACGTATCTGACAGGGTAATGGTGGCACAGGGATTAACCAACACCTAACCTGCGGGACACTTACTCGGCACGGCAACGACAGATAAATTAGCGATGCTCGCATTGTGGATGGGGTAATAGACGTCGCGGAGCTGACATTTAAGCCACGACACTGTAGCCAACTCTGTTGTAATCGACTCGATGCTGCGCAGTTCGAAGTTACCATTTTCCGCTTTTCTTACGTTGCAACGTTTTCGTCGCGATCTGCTCCTCGGATCGTTCGAGGAAAGATCTTAAAATAATCCCGAGATAAAAAAAAAGGGCATAATCTCTGCTCTAAGTATAAAACGTTTTCTTTGGAGAAAGTTTCCCCTAATTACTTAAAACACTAGTTTAACTTCGATCGGAATATTCATGGCCGTTGATAAACTTGATTTATCGAACGAAAATTAATTAGCTTCGTCTAACAGGGACAAAGAGGCATCAAAGGTGTATAGCGGTCAACGTGAGATACGTGTGCCGAGATTGGTGAAGGTATCATCGTGACTACGTGATATTATCGTGCTTCAACCCTTCCGTACGTTTCGCAAATTGTAGGCTTCGCGGCTGGGCAACTCCGCTTTTCCTCCTGTCGGGATGCAATCGACAGTATTCGACGGGCATCGATCGCGAAATCGAGGCGATGAACGACGAGGGAACGTGTTCCAGAGGTGTGAAGTACGTGTATCATTTGGACGAAGGTGAAGTTCAGAGGGGAGCTATGGAAGAGATTCTTGGTATCGTGTTTCAGATTCTTAGAATCCGCGTTGTTTTCCTAACTTCCTAATTACTCAACAACTTGTTGCAATCGTTATACCTGCAAGACCACGTGTATGTTTAAATAGATTTTGTAGTAGTGATCCTAGCGACTGAGTTTCAAGCAATAAAAGCGCGAAAGAATCGACCGTCTATGATTGAAATAAAAAATGGAAAAATCCTGAAAATAAACGAAAGTCGAGTATTAAGGTGGATCTATCGCATGATCGAATTATCTTGCAGTTATTTTTCCTTATTTTTCACTTTTCCAGAAATACTATATTCCTACGGTTCTAATGAAAGAACAATCGAAGAAACGAAAAGTTAAAATGGAGAGAGATCAAAGGCAACCTCGTTAACGTCCGGCATCTTGTTTTATGCGGTCGTGATCCGGCAGGTTACGAAATAATCGTGGCGTCCTTAATCTGAGATCACCGAGGCGCATCAATGTTGCCGATGGAATATCATTACGATCGAAGAGATTCCTCCGTTTCCATCTCTCTCCAACGACAACATCTCAAGAGTTCCATCGCAATTTGTGCGAGTGAGACGGACGACTAATGATAGTCCAAGTAGAAATATATTATAGATGATGTTACAGGATAACGTAATGAGTAAAACGTGGCTTTATCCAGGAATTTTGCGGGTGCTTCGTCATAACCCCGCAAGAATGTTCGCCCGCCGTCTACCGGCCGATCTCTTGGGAATCGAAATGCAAACTTCCACTCGAATTTCACAAAATTAAGTCTAATAACCGTATCGATCTCTTGACAAAAGTTTCCTTAAGCTATGGCCAATCTCTAGCTAGACGCTTCTATTACAAAATTCTTTGCTTCAAATATGTAATATCTGCAACGTTTAAATGTAAGTTTCTGTCAAGCGTAGAAGTACTCGTAATATATATTTCATTAAGTCTTTTATATGTTTTCAAGTTAATATTAAGTCTTTATACGTTTCTATAGTAACATTTAAATGATTGTCAACCTATCACGTACTGCCAGTTTATGGTACCAGTCTCCAACTTCATCGGTCCCTGGATAATCGTACCGGTTTCAGCGATTAAGCTTTCACGTTTAATTCAAACAATCTTTCAATTTCAAAACTACTATTATTTCAAATACGTATTATTACACTGAAATAGGATTATTTTAGAAGAAACATTATATCCATTATACATAATTCCATCTAGCAAGCAAATTCTTCTCATCTTCCAATTTCTCTATATCCATAAATCTTCGAATTTAACCGAATCACGTATTTCCAGTAGCGACTCGACTTAGTTGCTCGCGAAAATATTCGAATGCTCGTAGAATCCTTTTGCGAACGTGTCACATGCGTTATGATAACTATTTGAATACTTTCGTAAATCACTGTACGTACATATAAACCGTGTATTTACCAAAGCAACTGTGTTTTAAATTTGAGATCGAGCTGGTTAAGTCTTTGCTTCAACATTTGAAAATATACCGTTATTTAAAAATTAGAAACGTATTAAGAAATTCTCCCAAAGTACTTTGGCAATTAGACTAGAACGACGAGTCTTCGTTTCTAGTCCTTGAAGGAACTTGCTCGAACGTGACAAAAGATTCGAAAGTTGGGTAATTGAGCCGTCGTTAAAAGTATGGAAAAAGTAATCTTAAAAATGTATATCGTTGCTCTTTGAACGTCACAAAATATCTTATTGTATATTCCAGGAAGCCAGCAGCTTCTCAGTCAGGCTTACCGTCCCTCTCCATAAAACTGCACGACGGAACAGATCGAAAGCTCGTCACTCGTATATTTTTCCCCTAAGGTGTCTCGTCAAGGCGACAGCAGGCAAACTATTCACACGCGGTCTCGTCGAGGCGTGTACCTGTTTCCATCGAGCGGATGCTCAAGGCAGGTGAGTTATACGCTGGCTTCCTCGTCTTCGGTCGTCGTTTTGGCCGTAGTTGGCCGTCGTTGGTCACACCGGCGAACAGTATGCGCTCGTATGGGCCTGACCGTCAGGTATGTATCGCCTTGAACGGGCACCCAGAGGCTGACCTCCGACCCGCGGGACACAGGTGAGCCGCGATTTTTCAAACGATCGTTTCTCCCCGTTCCCGTGTATACACACGCGCTCCTCCAGAGATATCCGTGGAACCGCTGGAGGACAAGGGGAGGTGAGGCCGGAGGCGGCGTTTGCCGATTGGTCGGCGCCGTCCTCTTCGCAGCCAGTGACGAGAATGGAGGCCATCCTCGACCCACTCCCACCGCGCCTAGTTTATTCTTACCTTTCCTTACCTTTCCATTCCTTTCCTTGCCTTTCCATTCCTTTCCAGAATCTCTGCGCACCGTGTGTCGCCAAGCAATGCGTCCCTCCCGCTAACCCTTGACCACCCCACAATCGCCACCTGTGTCGTCGAGAATCGAGATTCAGGAAGTTACAAAAGATCCATGGAGACAACGGTGCATCCGGAGACATCGATGCTTCCGGGACGAAGCTTCTTTGGTAGTAGCTCTTTGCTACAACTATGCTTCCACCTTGATGAAATTTACATTCATTTTGCCAAGAGCTTCCGCGTGTTTTGGCACTTGCGAAAATAAATAATACGAAGGTACTTACGATCGAGCCGTTTCTCCCAGTTCTGGTTCTTAAGATCAGATGATGGATTTTTGAGCGAAAAATAGAGGAAGATGCAAAATTTGATTCTTTGTGAAACATATGCAGATTTAATCGTCAATGGATCTAACGAAGGAAAAACGACCTGTATCGTTGAAAATTGGAATCCAGGAAGTTAGAGAAGATCCACGGAGGCAACGGTACATCCGGAGACATCGATGCTTCTGGGAGAAGGAACGAGGCTTCTTCGGTGGATCTCCGATATTCTTTATATTACTTTTAGATTATTATTATTGTTAGATTTATTAAAACCCGATTATACAATCCTTAATTAGGGATTAATTTAAACGCAGAATAATTCTTGACAGCAGCTGAGACCTCCTGTCTGTAATTCTCCATGCGTGGACTATACGCTGCAAGCGTTCGAAGAGAGTCGTCTTAATAGGATGGTTCGCGACTACGCGCGCTGTCAAAAGCATAGGAGAGAATGCACGTCGTGTCTCGAATGTTTACGGCGGGCGCCGTTCGTCGCAATAACGGAAACAAAGCGGAGAAAGGCTTTACCCGTCTATCAGTAAATAATGTCGCTTGGTTCGGACAGCGTCGCCTTCCTAGACTTTTTGTATCTTTCACGAGTAACTGCAGATAACTTAACCTTGCTGCATCTCAAAAAATATCTCAGGGTTGAAAGATATTCGCAACGTGTGAAGACTATAGAGGAGAATACAAGTCACATTTCCTACATTTTACAGAGAAGCAATTTCGAAATCATTACGACAGAAATTCATTTCGTCCTGTGATGTTCGTTTGAAAAAATCGTTCTTGGTATGCAAGATTTCCTGCTAAAATTTTCTATCAAAAATTTTCTTAAAACATTCTCGAAAAATGTATCTTATTGGCTAAAACGAGAGCATGGTTGAAAGAGAAAAATTCCAGGATCGATATTCACCGGTCTTCAGCGATCAAAGCATCAGATTGAGAGGTATTTCCTATAAATACGGAGGGTCGTTCGTGTTCATCCACCTGCTACCCCGAATAAATCCCCTATCATGACATAATCTGGCTCGGATTAAACGCGGTAAAAATGGCCGGCCACGCGTTATGTGTGGCCAGACAGAAACAGATTAGCGCGATCAATCTGCTCCAGCCTCCCCCGTTCTTTTATGTCTTTTCTCTCCTTCGAGGAAGCGCGTTGTTCCTTCCTTGTCTCGTCTTTTTCCACGCTTAATGCTCTTCTCTCGTCGAGGTAACCCTCGGTTCGGACCCAATCTCTTGGCGTTTCACGACGACGCCATGGTGTCGTAATGCCCTCTAGCGCGGCGAGTAATATCTCTATTAATAATGTAATTGCCGAGCAGCGGAATCGTGCATGCGTGCAACGGCCATTAGCGGGAGGGCATCTTCCGAAGGGTACCCTTCCCCTCTCCATGGACGTTTCACCTGCGTGCGTTTACGCGGGTCACGGGTGAAATTAGTGCGGTACCCTTTCTTCGAGCGGCGAACGATGGATCTGGATGTTTCGGGATGATTCAGTTCGCCGTTAAAAGGAGGATGATGATTGGGTTAGTTTAATGTTTAAGGGAGTAAGAGTATGGTTATTCCGGTAAGGTTCTGTCGTATTAATAGTAATAAAGTATAGCGTATAGATTGTGAATGTCTATGCATTTATGGGAAATTTCAAGATGTAAGAATGCAGAGAAAGCGTGCAAGAATTTTCAAAGTGTAGTACCGATCATATTTAAACGATGAGATAAATTTCTATGTTTAAGTCTCATTTCTTTAGCTATTTATTCATATTAGCAGCCGAGTAATATAATGCGGTAAATATACTACGCATATATTCGTACGCTACTTGAAAAGCAAAAGACGTATTTTCATAAATAGAATATAGACACTTGAATTCTTGGAACGTATAGTTCTTAAATCATCGATCACACGTTTGAATAATTACAAGATAGGTGTCTTTAACGACTTCGACCATTTCCATTTTTAAATTATCCCCTATGTATAAGGAAAAATTGAGTAAATTGATCTCATGTTTTGCGAAAGAAGCAAGGGCGTTTAAGCTGTACGTATTTCCTTTTGTCTTCTTTCTTTTCAAACATGGATGATAAGAGACGGTAAACACACCTGAACGGTAGTTCCATGGTGAACCGTTCGCGTAATAGAAATGCAAGAAGCGCATGTCTGCCATTCAGTTAGGAAACTTTTTCCCCCTTGGTCGAAGAGAAACGCACGCGGTTGCCACGCGGCCTCGTCCATTACTGTGCAAATGCAATTAGTACCGTTCCAGGCAAACACGTTGGTGAAACGACGCAAGAAGAGCGGTGCGTTTGTTCGACTCGCGTGCACGCGAACCACCAAAAACGCTTAAATTATCAACGTACATGTAACCGAGGCCTCTGGAATGTTGCAAAAATTCATAACACTGTATGATCACCGGCCTAACATTTTCTCACTTCCTTATTCGGTAAACAAGGGTTTGGTGTCCGCTAAAAATAGTTCTATTCGAGAAGATCTCACGGATACCTTGACTTCAACGCGTGTCACTTAAATTTCACTTAACATTTACTCTATGACTGTCTACCGTGGTTAAACACCGTTGCATGCTCATTTACAGTAGCGAACGTGTAAACGAGTTCAAATACTTCTCACAATTCAACTGGAATTTTTCTCTCGTACGATACGTATTTTTTTGGATATTTTGGATTGGAATCTGGATCACAGTTTTGCAGATATTTCATCTTAGAATGTAACAACGTTAATCTTCTTATATTTTTATATACGTCATGTCTTTGTCGATATGATTCACTTTTAGTTCGCGTATTGTAAAAATTTATTTCCCTTTATAATGGCAGTCGAAAAGTGCAAAAGAAAGGTAGCAGATGGAAGAATTTGATTTTTCTTTAAAAAATTGTTTTAAACTTAAAAGTATCGAGCTCCTTTTATCTAAAATTTCCATTGTTGGAAGAATCGATTACGCAGTTTAAAGATCAGATCTTTGATAATTCACTTGTTGAATCTATCTAGTACATATATCCAATCGGTGACAAGTAACGTGAAAAATACAAAATTTCAATTAACAGTACTCCTATTCTATACCGCAAATTTAATCGCTTAAAATTTGTTTCTGTTGAAGCGATCGCCACTTCTAGGAAAACTCTACATCTGGTCTTCGGTTTTCTCAAGCGCTGAGACCATCTATAGCGCATAGACAAAAGAATGCGTCGATGACAGACCATAAACGGCGCACGTGCGTCGTTGGCTTCAGGGTTCCTTTAGTCTCAGGGTAACATTGCTAGCGTGCGGATCTGGACCAGCTTAGATTGTATTCCACACTTTGTACTTTAATATTCACGATATATATACTTACAATACCTTACAATTTACCCACGCGTTTCTTTAATTCCACATACAGTTTCGTTTAACAGTTGAAAGTTTCGTTTATAAAATATACTCGCGATGTAATTATAACAGAATTTGAATATATTCGCCGTCGCAGTCATAATAAGAAAAAGACGAATGTTTTCGTGGTATCGTCGAGAAGTTCTGCGAAGAATGCATCGCACGGAAAGTTATTAACGGTGACGAAATCCGAACGCGGACCAGACGAGAACAAGACGAACAGGACAGTGGCTGCGTGCGTGGACGCATCTCATTCGCCCATTAGGAAGGTATTTCACGGCGTGTCACGTTTTATGTCGGCCACGTGACTTCGCGTGACACTGCCGAGTTGAGCCGATGCCGGGTCAGAGGTCGCGCGCGATTCGCGTCGAACCGTTTGGTCCTGCGCTGCGGTTCAATAGTCATCACCGAGTCTAAGTTCAACCTGAAACTAACCGTGCACGGAATGGACTTTTCATATCAGAATAAAATGAAAGTATCCTCTTAATTTTCACGCATGCGTCTTCCATCACCGAAGAGTTTTAACGTCGTTTCCTTTACCGATAACGGAAGTTTGAATATTTTGAAATTTCTTTTCATGTATTTTTAACAATTTGATTGTACAGGAAATAAGATATATTTTTTGTTAAGAATAATTCTGCTCCTTCGGGTAATTGTAATTTAAACGTTCTAACGACATCCTATTATTTACTTAACGAAACGAAGAGGTACAGAGACCAAGGAGAGTTTTAGTAGCAGTCGAGCTTCTTTGCATACTAAACTTGTATTTTGAATGTAAAAAACGACTAATAATAATTTATGTCGTTCGTCGAAGGATTCAGCTACGAATAAACCGACTACTATTACATAAAATCTTTCGAATACTTTCTAGCTCGATTTTTCCTCGTATCGTCACACCTTTTCGAGTCACGTTTCTCACTCACAAATTTCACTTTTCGTAATCGACAAGCAAAAAAAGAGAAAAGCAAACTCCTAAACAGATGTTTCAAAAGTTGCTAGTCAGACAGAGGACCGAAAACTATATGTTCAAAAGTCGTGGAATTTCGCGACGGAGAACGCGACAGATTTCTACGTTTTCGTGTGATTTACGACTTCTAGTGGCGCGAAGGTCGGTCGTGAACGCAACGCGACCCGGAACGACGTATTCTAATTTGGTTAAACTTTCATAAATGGGACAACGGCATACGGGACGAGAGGCCGTGTCGCAGCAGGGGTGCGTGCCACTCTTTTAACGACTCATTTGCGTCTCGGCGAAACTTTACGGTCCGGTTGATCGATTATTTTATTTTATTTCATTCCGATGTCCGCGCTGCTGCCTTTCTCGCTCACGAGCATCGGCTACGCTTCGTTTTATCGGTGTATCGCGTTTCCGACGCGACCTCTCGAGATCCTCCGATTCTACGCTTTTGCCGCGGGAAACCTATCGGATCGGTGAGAAATCGTTCCGGATAATCGACTCCAATGATGGATTGCGTGAAATTCTATTAAAATAATTAGCATTCGAAAGTCGAGGAAGTTTATGCTAGTAGCGAGTTTTTCGTGGGCGAAATGTGAAATGTGATTGCGAAGGAAATCGTACTTGGAAACTCTGAAACTCGTTGATATACGAACCATCGTATACGGTACAAGAGACCTTTAATATTTAAAAATATTTAAAAGTATCGAAAGTCTCTTTGTTTGTCGAAAACAGAGTGTAATTACTCTCAATTTTCAAGACTCAAAAATTCCAGAAACTATCCCTAACAAGCACAGGATAACGACGATGTTATTCGAGCTAATTGCAAAAATATATTTTCTGAAATCAATCGCTATTTATCGATTAACAATTTGCAACGTTGTATCGATATCGAAGGAATATATTTTGAAGAAAATGACCGATTTTTACAGACATCGATCCCGTTACTTTTCAGAGGAGCTACGTGTTACGCGTGTTTTCGTAGGAGATTTTTAATAAGTTCGTAAACTTGGGATCAAATAGTTGTTTATGTAACGCTCACCGAAAAGCTTTATTCCAAAGGAAAACAACAGCTGCGATAAAAATTAAAGAAATCCCGATTATAATCTTTGTACATGGATTCCTAAGTTATACAAGATTCTTGATCGCTGTTGGTGCCTTTATCTTCGATGATCAGACAGAAAGTAAAAGGATACTTTCTCTCAAACACACGAAATTCCGGAGCCACTTCATGCCGAACCAACGCATTCATAATCATGAAACTGTCTCGAATTAAATATTTAAAAAGGGTATCTATTAAGTTTAAGATTTATCTAAGTATCTGAAACGAAAAACTGTAAATTACGTAACTTAACTAGCTTAACTCTAACTTATCCGTTGTTTGCACTTTAAATTCACGTACGAAAATTACATGCGATATCTCGCGGTACAATTCTCAACTGTTACATATTATCGATCAACTTCATATTACCAAAGCTGCGTTCGAACGAACTTTGATTTCCCAACGAACTTTCCGAACAAGACAATATTTCCGACTGAACGGTTCGCTTCGGAACTACATCGATTCGACGGAAAATCTGTGCCAAAGCACGTTCAACGAACTACCATAAACTCGTACCATAAGAAATGATAAAATGTTTGCTCAGCGTGAAAAGGAAAAGGCGGAAAAGCTAGGAAACGCAGGTGTTTGGTCGGTCGTCGGGGGAAAATGCGCGTTTCGCGGAACTGCGACCGTCTTATCTTTACGACGCGGACGATGAGTTTTCAGCCCCGTCTATTCGCGCCCGTTCGCTTCCCCGACAACTTTACAATTCCGCGCGCCACGCGGGAGTGTTACAGGTTTATAGTAGTTGGGTTTATAATACATCTTGGAGTTTATGGTCGGCCGTGCGCGCGTTACCAACCACTCCTTCGATGCTGCACGTCGCTTTTCCTCGATGCTAGTCACGACCGCGACAATGTCCCCTTTCAGCGGCCTGGTGTTTTAGAAGATCGTGGTAATTTGGATGTTTATGTCCGGTTTTGAGTGACAGAATGACAGCGTGGCTTCCAGAGGCCGGTAATACTTTTATCAACGTGGAAGTGGTGAATGGAAAGATTAAAAGAGGTCTTTTCGAAGGGAACGATGGTAGATATATTTTCTCAAATGGAAATAAATGTAGGAAACGGTATATGTACGGTAACTCGCAAAGGTATTTGAACATTCGTAGAAACTTTTGTTAAATATATCGGATACGTGCATTGTATGAAACGCTTTGGAATTTCATTCGCATCTTAGTTGCGACGCTTTACGATTAGACCGGTAAAGTGTGAAAGAAATCGGAAAATGTACATGGTATAATTTCGAAAAGATCGTGGAGATATTTAAACAACTGAGCGTTTATTACATCGAATCTCAATATTCAGACTATTTTTAACACTTACTATGCGTGAAACGCTTAAGATACTATAGCGTGTTAAACGAAAGAAGAAACATATAGATCGAAGGAAAAGAATTAAATTTTTAAATATCATTGAAACGCGATCATCGCAATAGGATTTTACACTTTCAAAAAATCCTATCTACAAGCAAGTTTCGGTATTAACGTTTCGCGATATCTGTAAGGACCTTCGCAAACCAGTTGCCTCGTTCCACGTATTCCCCGATTGTGGGAAAGAACGAGGATAACGCGGTTTAATTACCGCTATCAATGGTGTCTAATTTAATTATCGACAACCGTGTAGGACGAATCACTTCACGGGAGATTAATGCGATAACGACTCGAGTGGAGAAACGATCGATCACCGGCGAGAGAGTATCGAAGTGTTCGTTTGGGAATTTTTGTTTCGAATGCCACGAGTCACCCCGTGTCTAGCAGTCGGAGATTATGAACGCATCGCAAACGCGAATGAGCCTTGCCTGTTACGATACTAGCTCGTATACACTTGTCCACAATCCCACGAGTATCGTACATTGGCGTAGATGTGTATTGATATTCGTGGATCCTCGATCGAAGCGTATATCGATTCGGTCAAATAAAATTTAACGATGCAAAGTTCCCTTCTATTCTGCTCACCGTGTAAAAAATGTTTTAACGTAATATCTGTTTTCTTCTATCGATTGTATCCTTGTAATTAGCGTCAACTGATTTCTTCTGAATTGGATGTTTTTGCTAATAGAAGTTGATTTTACGTGGGCAATTAAGACGAAACCACGCCTCCCTGATATTTTCTCGAGGAATTTAAAACGTGGTGATTCGATAATACGCTATCGCTTCTTGCAATCCCATCGATATTGAGCCATTAAGTATCTATCGCTAAAGAAAGCGCATAAAACTTTCGATGTGTTTGTGATTATGTAATAAAATTATAACAATTAATTGATTTTGTAATGTAAGAGGTCTGGTACTTCTAGCCACATTCGCTTAAGTTATTGCTTGAACAAAGCTAAACGAGCAATCTTAAGAACGTATAGAACGAAAACTATGCTAAATAAGCTCAACTAAAATCTAATAAAATCCTTTTATCAAAATCACGCAAATGCAATACAAATACAATTGCACGACTTTTCGGATCAATCTGTACTTACTTGATTTCAGGAACTGTACACTTTCCAGGATATGCGAAATAGAACAGATAAAACGTAACGCAAATTCTATTATCAAACTTTTCTTATAACTTCGCAAAGCCTCTTTTTAACACTAATCTACACGCACTTTGTTCCAAGACCGTATACTAAATCACAATTCCATCGTGTTACTAGTGACAAGTGTCCATCCACTGACAAAATGCCCATAAAACGAGGAAACGTCATAAGAAGAGACGATTTCACAGCGTGAAACGCGGAATCGTTGCGGATCAGTAGTATCTGTCCGTCGTGGTCAGACAAGCACGGGGGCCTTATTTACGCCACTGGCGGTGCGCGCCAGTTGTATGCAAATAGCACGGGATAAAAATTGATCAACGTCAGCCACCCGATGAATCTTCGAAGCCAATCAGCGTGTCTCATTAACCCCCGCCCCCGTCGAACAGTGCCTGTCAGTTTTACGTACGAGACTGTACGATCGTGCAACCGCTCGATGGACCGCTCGTTTCGCGGAACGTGTCGCGAGCGTGAGAATCACTGCATCCCAATTGATCCTAGGGTCAATGAAGCTGTTGAATGATGACCACTGACAGGTGCATTCACAGGATTGCGCATAATACCGCGCGTTGCCAGCGAGTTTTTAGCCGTGGCTGTGTTATGTATCGTTCCCTCTCTCCAACGATCCTTCTCCTTCTTTCTCCCTCTTTGATTCACTCGGGTATCCTTTTGGCACGAGATTCCTCTCTCTCTTCCGCCACCTGGGTTGGCATTCCCCGCGTTTCTCCGTCCACGATGTTGTGATTCGCGTTTCAAAGTGGCGGAGGTGAGAAAGAGAAGGACGGAGCGATCGTATTGTTTCGACGTTATTTGAGGTTGTTAATTATGCATGGAAATTGAAGATGTATGGCTTGGTCGATCTTGTTCGAGGTCCGAGCAGCGATTGACTGCTCGACAGGAAACGAACGCCAGCGTGCGAGACGGACTACGCTGTGAACTTAAAGAGACGAAGGAAACGGTAAATGGAGTATCGTTTGAAGCTTTTAGTTTCAGGAGCGTCAGGAAGTTTTAATACGACGGTACCTTTTCTCTTTTTTTAAATTAGAAATTCTTCGTAACGTTTGAAAAATGACGTGTACCAACGAGCTTGTTCAATTTTCTCGAACTTCTTTTCAGAAGAATTATAATATATGGAATTTTAGAAATTAACTCTAGTAAATTCACCAGTTTCATCGCCATTTTCTAAGATTTCCAAAAGGAGAAATTCACGGTTGGATGAACCTTTCTAAGCTCTTCCTATCTTCTTACTTCTTATTTCTCAATATTCAAAGCTGTCAGAGAGATAAATTTTCAAACAAGAACTTTAGAGATGCTTATAGGTGGATGCTCTCCTATCTTCGACGGTATTTTTCAAGATACGCCGTCACCAAAGAATTAATTTTCCACGTTCCTCGTGTGACAACTGTTAATTCATCGATCAACCACCCTGACTAACTCTTTCTTACGCGCGCGCTTAAGCGAGCAAGTAACCCGCGAGTGTGCGAAGCTTAACGCTTTAAGTGGTACAAAGCTGTCCGCGATTGACGCCGCGTTCACACCCGCCAGGCGTTCGCGTACCGGTAAATGCGGCCAATTCATCACGGAATCATTCGCGGCGGGAGAATTCATTTATATTAATGAATGACTTATTAATCACGGCTGACGAGTGGTCGTGCCACAACTGGTCCCTCGTAGGGGTATCAATTATTATTCGCGCGCGCTGCCGACTCACAGGTGTCCCTAAACGTGATCGCGATACAGGGACACACTGATTTCGATTAGTTTTCGACTGGACTCGGGCCCAATGTAATTTGTGCGTCTGTTGGGATTGACAGTGCACAGCAAGATGAGTATGCGTCTCAAGCGACGAATAAATTTAGCCAGAACCACTATCACGTCTTGTGACTTACCTTATAACGTCGCATCGCGTTCGTATCGCTGATTGCAGCTTCGATTCCAAAACGACAGGTTCTATCTGTAACAAAATTTAATCTACGCTGTAACTGCATTTTCGCTTATTGCCACGTTGGGATTGGCAGTGCATAGCAAGATGCCCATGCGTCTCAAGCGACGAATAAATTTAGCCAGAACCACTATCACGTCTTGTGACTTACCTTATAACGTCGCATCGCGTTCGTATCGCTGATTGCAGCTTCGATTTCACAACGACAGGTTCCATCTGTAACAAAATTTAATCTACGCTGTAACTGCATTTTCGATTATTGTTACGTTTATTCGTGTAAATAAACCTTTGGAATTTGAAAAAAGAGAAAACAATCGTCTCATCGATACCACAATTTCTATTCGTCGAACAAATTTCTTGGAGATTCGATATTCGTAAATTTCTATAGCAATTACGTATAATCAGAGGGGAGTACACCGAGGACAGGAGAGTTCCGAGAGACTGTTCTCTGGTAAGGGAATTTTCGCTGGTAGGATCACTGGTCGACTCAGGGTCTCGCGGAATGCCTGTTGCTTGACGAACCTTGAGAAATCGTCTGGAGCTCCCCGATTGACAGAAACAATATGTTTCTGCAGTCCTCTTCCGTTTCAATTTTAACGAGCTCGACGGGACGGCGCGAACGCGAGGCCCGCGAATTTCGATTTTTCTGGCAGTGCTGCTCATACGGAATAGTGATGGATAGGAGGTGCTGAGATTTAATTTCGATGATTGGGATTGAGTAATTGGCGGCGCGTCGACTCGCGCGGGGAACGAATGCGTCGAGGGTCGATTCTTTTCTTTCAATTAACGTCCAGTTAAACCGCCTTCTTGTCTAGAAAAGAGTGCTATGAGGATGATTGAAACCCAAGAATGTTACGTTCGCGAGATCCATCAGTATCAGAAACGCGATTTGCCAGGCACACGTTTTGATTACCCTGCACCATTACTTAATGTCCGAGCATGCGGTGCCTTAACCTACCATTTCACGACTGGAACGCGATATACAATATCGCATTTGTACGTATCGATGTCGTACCAACGAGAAAAAATATTCTGTGCGTTTCAACTTTTACGACAGAACACTCATCGTTCTTGCCTAATTAATTCAGGATTAATTCTTGAAGTGACAAGATTACAGGTGTTGAAGTGATCGCCACTTCTAAGAAAACTCTACATCTGGTCTTTGGTTTCTCAAGCGCTGAGGTCATCGATAGACAAAAGAATGCGTCGATGACAGACCATAAGCGGTACGCGTGCGACGTTGGTTTTCGGCGGTTCTTTTAGTCTCAGGGTAACATTGCTAGCGAGAGGATCTGGATCAGCTTACATTGTATTCCACACTTTGAACTTTAATATTCACAATATATATACTTACAATACCTTACAATTTAACCACGCGTTTCTTTAATTCCACATACACCGAATAACCTTAACAACAGGAAAGAAGAAAATGAAGCGATCGTTGCATATCAAGTCGATGGTTTTTCGACGTCGGTGTCGGGGGTCCTTTCCAGAGTGAGGGATAATAAATAAATTAAGGGTGGAATCGTCATTTTGCTGGTTTCGAAACTGTCTAAGAAGTACGAACCTTTGAATTTTTCGAGCTTCGCCTTTTTTTTATGAAATCGAGCTACGCTTACGAATGTTCACCTCGAAAACTATTTGTCGGATCGAGTTGCTTTTTCAAAACTTTAACGTAGCAGGTTCGATGTAGGGAAATAAATTTTGTCGCAGCAAAAAATGACTTTTGCAACGCTGAAAATTATAAACGAATTCTTATTTTGATAATTTTCTTAAGATAGAACGTTCCATTCCTAAATCCACAGCTCATAAAAACCTCTGTGCACGTGATAAATCGTCGCGTTTATAAAAGTTTCCACCTCGTTCTTCGCGATAGAGCGGCACTGGCAGCGTGTATGATCGGGGGTCAAGCAAAAAGAGCGGCTTCACCCTCGCGCGCGGCTAGTCTTCAATTATTCCAATACACGATGAAATATTACAATCGAATAATTTATTCGCTCGATAACGCGCCGCGGCGTTAATGACGATCCGTTCTCCCTCCTGGTCCCCATATCCTGGTACGTTCATCCAACGCTAATTACAAAATGGCAACTGTGCACGCGTACACGTCTACCGTACGTTGCAACGATTATCATTATCGCCGGCGAGTTGGTCGTTTCACCAGCTAGATAGAGAAGGTCCCTTCCTTTAATCCGCGACCGCGGCCCTCCGCACAAAAGGGTTGCTTCATGAAAGGGTTGTTGCTAGTCCCGTAAGAACCGGATGCTGATTAACGGCCAACCGAGACACTAACGATCTCGTATTACCGCGATATAAATGATGATATTAACAATCTTGTAAACTGCATCGTGGGAGTCGGTCGAAGGTGAAACGTTCCTCTGGCCGCCGGTAATTAAGATCTTAATTAGGTATTCACCGGCTGGTACGCGTATCTAGCGTCTTCTTGACCTTCTCTCCTCAACAGCTACGTACCACAAGCGGAAAGAACACGACGATGATTACGTCGATTTCGTTCCCGATCATCGTATCGACGACAGTGTTTTGAAATTTCCATAAGATTATTACACCCGGTATTTCCCGTATAACTAATGTCATTATTAAAATTTCACGAAGTAATATACGCAAATATTTCCAGCACGATAGCAGCAAATCTGATAATAAAACGAAGGAATTTTTATATATAACGATCTTTTATAAATTACAAATAACTCGTGACTTTTGTAACATCGATGACGATACATCTCGCTTCGATCGAAACTATTCCATAGTATTGTCCTATACTTCTGAGCAGAAGAATTATTCTATGCTTCCGTTGATCGGACAGACCGATCGATCGAATCCTTACGATTGGCTAATTTGCCTGCAATTAATTTAACCACGAACGATACTTCCCTCGCCGATGATTTCTCAACAATCGACTCCTTGATTTTAAACAAGCGAGGACGTTGATTCATCGAATCGAGCGTTATCGAGGGCGCATCTGTGGCATACTTTACGGAAGATCTACCATGAGATAGAGTACGAGGGAAAGAAGATCTTCTATCGCCTTATCCTTTGGTCACCACTGAAGAATTTCAGCGATTTGATTGTCCCGCGTCGACAATGGGTTCTGAGCCCAGTATCGTCGATCAGTGGACGCGGAGATCGCGTAATTTCGTCGGCGCCGGGAATAATTAAAATATTTAGACGGACGGTTACGCGCACGCCGTCTTATTTGGGACTTGCGCCGGGATGGACGATAAAGAACGAGCCGGAATGCAGCAGGATCGTATCACCGCGACTTTTATGCTTACTTACGTCGACCACACACAGTTGCGAGAAACGTCATATACTCTGGTCTCGTATAAGTAAGGCAATCCCCCATGGAAAGCTGAATTTCGATGCGTAGTGACGCTTTAGGGATAAGAGAACGCCGTGGACATTTTTTAAGAAATCGAGATCATCGATTGGTCGGTGAGATATTCTTGATCGTCGATCTCTTGGTGGATCTTTGTTGCGCGCGGTTCGATAATGTTGCGATATGGTATGTAGGAATCTGAAGAATATGGGGCTAGTTGATGTATGGAGTTTGAGATTTTTAAGAACTTAGAGTGTTTTTCGATCTTTACAATGCCTTTAATTTTTTAATTTAAAATGTTTTTAATATTTTATTGGCAGCTTTATCAATACGATTTCTACTTTGATACTTTCCTCTATTTTCTTTATTTAGAGTTACGTTTAAGAAAAAGGAGGATATCGTATAGCCGGACGGAATTGTACAACTGACCTTTGCAAGGAAACGTTTGACAAAAAGCCAAGCGAATGGTCGAATCATCGGTATAGCCGGTTGAATGTGACGTTTCAGTTTCTGGATAGTTTAAGCTTGTCTGGCGAGCAACAGCACATACTTGCAACACGCAAGACTTGCGCGTCTTCGTATGATCTGCGATTCATCGTGGGGTAATCGCCATTTTCCTCGATGAAATTCAATTTCCGATAATTCCGTGGGAGACGCGTATTCTGAATCGTGTATATCAGAATAGTTCTCTGCTTGTGCCATCCCTTTCCGATTCTTCGCGTCGACGAAAGGAGAAGGACGAGAAACGTTCAAACGAAAATATGTCCGAGTTATTCAAGAGATCATGTTAATTTTAAATTACGATGCATAATTCAGATTACTATGATTAGATCGCTCTACACAATATTATTTAAGAAAAATCTTATTTTTCGTATATTCGTATCCCTTGTACTTGCTACGGATTATATCTAACACCTAAAACATTTCTAAACTCGCAACATAAACATTTCTAAACACAACATCTCATGCTTAAAGACGACCAGACCAATTAATCCGTCATAACAATCCGCTAAAAAAAATGAAAAGCATAAAACTGATTAAACGACAGCGTCGACCGATACTCCACCGAATAATGTCCATCTATATGCCTTCGATCTTTACGATTCTAATCACCTGTCTAACGATCGTAATTAAGAGTAGCGATTCTCATAGCAGATCCAATAATTAGCGAACCCTCCCATCGCTCGATAATCGCTACCTGCGAATCACAGACGATTATATCTCGTCTCCTTTTTCCTGCGTTTCTCTGTCCTTTTTCGTCGTTTCAACATTCGTCTCGTTCGTTCGTTCGTTGTGATCGTGGTTTTTGCGTGATCGAGGAGACCTTCAGCGGGGAGATAGGGTTGGTTTATAGGGTTTCTCGTATCGACGCGCCTCTATATCTTTAGAATCTTCTTTTTTTTCACGAGCAAACAGAAATGAATCAAGCACCGACATTGAATCGGTCCCGTCTGCTTGAATTATTCATGGATTTGCGGCAATTAGTCGTGCCCCTTTTTAGCAAGACGATGAACGACGAGGTTGATGGTTTCGCTGCTACTTCGTCCTGGTTTTTGCAACGATTAGTTATCAAGCTCTCGTATCCCGAGTGCGTCTGCTTTCCTCACGTATCGTGATTGCCTCCGATCAGGGACGATCTTGCGTTTCAGAGTTTTCGGGTAGAATTATTTACGATCTCTAAACTTCATCTTGGAAGATAGCTAGGAATGTTCCCCGGTCCTCTAAGCAACATACAGATTCCGTGATCAGTTGACCAAGAAGAATGCTAATCGAACCAATGATCTTATAACGTTCTAGAGATATGACAGTAACGTTGACTTAATATGCGAAGATAGCGGTCTAGAAATACGATAGGTCCTATTTTGTTGATTTTCTGACTTTTGTGTTATTCGGCGGTTAAAACGGTATGTTTTAACACGATATTAAAAAGAAGACTTTTCAGCAAGAGATTATAAATCTATGAAGTTGGTACTAGTTTCATTCTGCAGTATACAGTAGATCGCAAAAGTATTCAAACATTCGGTATATCGTAGAGCTATCCAACCATTTTCTCCTTTTGGATATTTTCTTTTCTTACACGTAAGATGCACAACGTTTGTTCTGTTCTTCTGTTAATGTAAAATTGAAAGTAGTTGTTAAAGCAAAATTCCACGTTCTTGGAGAAAGGACACCGAGTCCTTTCACTTCCAAAATCGCCGGAGTCTAGCGTCGTAGCTGTACCAATATCAGGTTGGAACTGATCTCCGGGCAAGGAGCGCGTGGGTGTGCGATCTTTTGAGGTGAGCCGCGTCGAAGATTATCTCTATTATCTTGCTCTATCGCGCACGATCCTAAGATTTCAGCCCGAGATACGATCGCGCCAACGATCGAGCCTCTTTCTCGCGGTATAGCGGAGTAGGGCCGCGACCGGTCGCTCCATTATCGATCCTTCGGCCTGATCGTGGTCCGTTTCCCTTCTATTTCGTACAAATCTCCTCGCAGCGCGATCATCCGAGGATCGATTTCTAAGTAGACGCATTCGAATCGTACGATCGACGATTCACCGCTACGTTTACGATTACCAGGATATGCTTGCTCAACGACCAGAGCTGCCAATTTTACACGCAAAACAAGATCCGATCGATCTGTCTAAATCATTCGCTGCTCGGTTAATTTGACTTCTCGCAGATGAGAAATTGCACGCGCGCAAGTTTCAGTACTATACGAGCAATTCAGAAGTCAAATTGATCAACTCTAGTCATCGTTTGGTTTCCGAAGGATTAAACGCAAATTATGTATTTTGATACTGAAATGAAGAAATTTTCAGAAAATGTAGTTGATCGTTTTGACTTTTGAATTGCTCGTATAATATTCAAACTTGTACATGCAATTTGTTACCCGTGAGCCAAAGGTTCATACATCAGCTTCTTAGTGGCTCACATATTTGTAAACGAAGGTAAATTAATATGCGTGTATGTTTTATGGAATGAGAAAGTCGACGAGTTGTCGCGAAATAGAAAGTGATATTAAATTTACAAGTTTTTTAAACGATATCCTTCGAGAGGTTGTTTTTCAAATCGCAAGAGCGACACACGGCGAACCAAAGTTTCGAGAACGTAATGTACGAAATGATACGAAAGATCTAAAATACTTTGGAATAGTTCGTTTCGGTAGCTACTATTCTTGCGGTATTACGCGCTTTTGATGTCGTTTTATTTTTTTCAAGCGATTGTAAGCAAAGAATCGTAGCGGAGCGAGTTCTAATTCGCATGTCGATGTTAATTAACGATACGGTGACACGCGAAACGTTTGGACGATCGTACGCGAGGAGTGCATCGATCTACTCGGTGCGTCGATTGATCGAATCGAGGGCCGAGAGCACGTGCACGCGTACACGTAAGCTCATCGAAGACCGCAGTAAATACACGATGGGAGCGGTGTTCGATATATATTTGATAAGCTGCTACACGGCCGGCCGACCGCTGACAAATCGTCCGGAGATCGCCAAACCGATACCACGGACCTGGACGACGTGCTGATACAGCGATGTATCACGGTGAAGCTTCCCCGACGACGAATGCCGAACCACGCTTTCGTTTTCTCTCGTGAAACCTATCAAAGTAAAGGAGAAACAAATAACGTATTTGTTTTAATTTTTTCGATATATTTTCCAATTAACAACAGGATAGGACATTTCCTTTCGCGACTCTTGACTCGTTGGATGTTGACTTAAAATTTACTCGCAAACATTTATTTGTTTTACGAGTAAGGAGATCGTACAAAGGATTAGGTAAACTTCCAACGAAGATCGTTAAATGAATTTGACGATCGAAAAAATTCGCTAAACTCAGACATGATCTGGGGGTGAGTTTGAGAGGTGACGAGGGTATGGTCGTAATTTCAGAGACGTAGTCTCGAACGCAATAATTTATACGCGTATAAAATAAGTAAAGCGCGCTGTAAACTCGTTAAGAATCTGTTCTTTTTCAAAAAATTCGTTCTGATCTCGGTTTTGGAGGACGAACTAAATTCCAAAGTTTACAATGCTCGGGTCTGTTAGGTAGCTATTCTGATGACACCATTTACAAGCGTTGGGACCGAGTGCACGCTCCTTTATCGTTTCATCTTGCTGTGTTCGTTTAGGATAAATGAAAATTTCATCCGAGCACAACCATAAATCCGAAGTTAACCCGACGAACGACACTTGATATCCTGAATCACCTGATTAAATCGGAACCAGTTACGAACACAAGGATATACAAGCTACTCTTTCTCTCCCACAAAAGGATATTAAAGAGAGTCGCGATCTTCGTAATTTTTCATTTCTTTTTCTTTCTTTCTCGCTTAATTCTTTTGGATCTGATACAGGGAGGTGGTTTCTGATATTAAGAGTGACCGTACGTTCTGGTCAATGTGAACGACGTACCGTTATTTTACCCGTGTTATAGCCCGAAATTATTTCGACTTCGGGGCCCTGGTCGACCGGTTCTCGTTATCTCGATTAATCGCCGAAAAACACTTTGATTATAGGACATTCCAGTCGAGAGCTAGGACTTTAATTGTCCAACAGAGAGCTGGAAATTGTCTTCGATTTGTAAAACATTCCTATTTTCTCCTCATCTTTTCTATCAACGAATCCATGTTTCCTCAAATACATTGTCTTTGACGCTGTATTTATATCTGATTCCTCTAACTTCAAAATCAATAGAAAAATTGGTACGTTGTATGGCAGGTATCGTCGAATAAAATTTCAATTTTTACAAACATCGTCGGTATTTAAATCAACGTACTATAGGCAGTACCATTATTACCAGACATTCTGTGCATTTCTGTGTCTCTAAATTTCCCAAACGTATAAACGTTCTCGGTTTAGCGATCGAGCATCTTCCTTCGAGGCAGCATCGTCTATCAAATATTCAAATCGGCACACGGGTTAAAATCTCGTGGAGAGCGTTTAATTGCCGACTTCGACGCGGCTTGTCAGGGTATCTCGGTCGGATCTTGCGATTCGCACGCGAGACGGATCTGTCTTGGAAGGGCGCGAAGGTGCATGGAAGAAGGTAGAGATTCGCTAGAAGGGATGTAAAAGAAAGGATCGGTATGAGAAACTGAAGGAAGAAGGGGGTAGAGACGTGGTTGCGTCCGCTCGTTTAGTCGCGCAATCCTTTATACGAAGGGGGGCCCCTCTGCGAGAGATAACGCCTGGTAAAAGTCCGGAGGCGCGTATCGCCGCGTTTCTCCGACGATTGTTATCTGCCGGCGATATATTAAGCGCCATTACCAGTATTTAGAAGGCGGCGCTGCCGTGGCAGAGCTCGTTGCTGCTGCCTTATCGAGATCGTCGAGCGTGAAACGTGCTGGACCACGGCCACGCAGCGATAAACGAGGATTAGCCGGGGCTGTTCGTTATCGAATCGAGCCCGATCGTTCGTGAGAAAGAAGTCCGACCGTTTCCGAATGGATCGAGAGTGAAGGAGTCGGCACACCATCCGTAGTATTGTCACTACTCGGCGATATTGAGAATATTATCGACCGAATATCGACGAAAATTTTCATATTTTGTGACCCGAGCGATAAACGATGAGAATATTAATTATAATACTTCGGGTAACGTGTAAGGTTCAAGTAATGCTATTTCGTTTAACTTCTATACCAACCTAGTATTTAATGCACCTATGGACGTTACGTTTTTCGAATTCTATGAAAAATTTAGCAAATTAGATCAGATTCGGGAGAATTTTTAATCTTAATTTTGCAATTAAAAAATTGATCAACTTTGCTGTTTGCTAAACCGTGCAAAGCGAATCCTTGATTGCACACATAAAATTCACCGCGAGTAAGCTTAAATCATCCTTTTTAAATTCAATATTATTTCACAACTTATTCAACGATATCTTAATGAATCTTTCGCTCTTCTGCAATTAAAATGCATTAATTTTACATTTTACTAAAGCGTCCGAAAGAAATTCGATATCTTACGTATAAAATTCATTAGGAGAGAAAATGTAGAAGTCCGGAACGAAGACCACACAGACCGCACCGAAGATAGATAATCACGCTACTTACAATAACAAAACGCGGTAAATAATCGCGGCGGTGTTCTACCTGACGGCGACCGACTTCGAAGAACCGTCTACGCTCTGCAATTTTCGACGTAATAAAGAATCGCATATATGGAGATTCCATTACCGGTTCAGCTGTTTCAGGGTCGCCGCGTATTAAGTAAATTTATACGGCACCTGACTGTCATAAAAGACAGGCGGCATGCCGAAGCTCGCGTCACCGCGATCGTGCTTTCGTCGCCGTTTAGCTCGTGCTCGCGCCTAGAGTCCCGCCGTTTTCATAATTTTAACAGGCACCGGAACGAACGTCGACTACAAGAAACAAAAAAGCGAAAGAAGAAGCTTTGAAAAATTCTAGTGGCACGTTAACGAGAGGAAGACGAACAGCGACGAAACGACGGCGATAGTCGCGAAGGATACGCGATCGAGAACGAGTTGGACGATAGAAATGACACCCGTTGCATCGTTCGAGAGGTTCGTCCGCGGGGTCAGATTTTCTCTGTTCGATCGTGAGGGAAGAGCGAGAAAGAGAGCGGCGCGAGGGTCAGGATGAGGTCAAGAGGCTGCCGGCACGCGGGGTTGACGGATAAACATAATGATTTAATGACCATTTCGTACGCGAACGACACGAAATTCTATGATCGCGGCGCCTAATGACACGGCACTTGCCACGAGGCTGCAATTATTTTGCGGCACGTTGGTCTCCGGTGACGTCATCGACCACGTACCTTCTCACGCCCTATGACCGGACAACCAGCCGGAGTACACTCCGCCCTAGAATCTCTTCTAACTCTCTGCACTCTGTTTTCGACCGTCTCGTTTCTAATTTTTCGGTCGTTCGTTCCGCTTTTTTTTTATGTATCTTCCTTTCTGATTTATCAACGAGCTCTTTTACAGCGAACTTTTAGAATGCTTTTAGGTCTCATTTCGGGTCTTATTTACGAAAAATTTGCCCAATCTTCTCCGTAGGCACATCCGTGTTTCAACATTCAGAATTTTTTTTCTTTTAAAGAGACACGATGAATATCGATGGATCGCATAAATTCCACGCATATATAAAAAACGCACTCGTTTAAAAGATAGTCTTTCACGAATTCGGTCGTTCTAGTAACTCGCATATAAATTATTCGTAACCATACGATCATCAAGCGGATACGTTCTGTTAATCGAATCTCAATTTATAATTGACGAATGAGTATGGGGTCGATGTTAAAAATCTTTCGATAGGATGTTACAACGTGGACAGTGACGAAGGTGTGCCTTGCTCGTGACGAAGTGCGAGGTTACCTATCTTTCTCTCTTCTTTCTCCCTTGGCGTTTCCTCCTAGTTTTCTTTGGCACAGGGAACGATCGGGATTCCTCGACCGGGAGAATCTCAGCCGTGTTGGGAATCCCCTCGAAACTATTGGGAATAGTAAATAGTTTCGTAGGAACTGGCGACATGCCATAGCTACCGGAGGTAATTGACACGTTACGAACAGCGAATGAAACTTTCCGTTTCCAATGACACGTTATTCTACGAAACTCGTGATTCTCGGAGGAACTATGCCCGCCTAATTTCAGACTACTTCTAACGATTCTTCAAACGCGTCCAGTTTATTTAAATCTGAACGATTCCTTTCGCGAAACTATGGTTTAAATAAACGCTATCGTGTCGTTCGATGATTTGATCATTTCTTTAAAGTAACGGAGCTGTACGCTTTTAGAGGTATAACGTGCAATTTTCGGACCGTTTCTCTTTGTTCGTTATAAATTTTGCTCTAAAATAAACTTGTCCAAAGTGTCATCGAAACAATAAAAACACCAACACCTACAAGCTGTTACAACTCGAAAAATATATTAATATTTATCTCAAGAACAACGTCCATTAAAAACAGCAATCTATTATTTTTATTCCCGTAGTTTGCATCTTAAAATTCCAATATATATATACATATATCTTGCTTAAAATCCAAAAATTATCATATCGCCCATTAATGTATTACAAAGTTGCGTGACACATCTTCTTACTCCTCGTAAAGAGTATTCACTTAAATATAGCAAGAATGGCTCTCCATGGACGATGGTCCATTTAAATAAAATATCAATTAACGCGTTGCGAGGTCGCGTGTAACGGCGCGTTGAAAAGCAACAGCGCGGCTGTATTCACCTCGTGTTCAATATAAATCAGATTGTATCACCCCGGCTGGTAGTTCGGTTTATCTGCCGCTGGATCTCTCGCGGTCTCGTTCGTTGGGCAATTATCGTCGATACATCGACGCAAGGGGGAAATGTCACCGTTGTTCGCGTTGCCAGAGAAATCGCGTATATCCTCCTTCTTCTATCATTTTTCCTCCTTTGACACTTGGATTTTGTCCCTTCCTCCGAGACTGATAATTACATCCGTGCGTCGAGAAATTCTATTCATCTCGAACGTCGGACGGATTAGTTTGCTCGAGATGCAACGCTATCGGTCCACGAAGAAAAATGATCTTTGGTTATGTCACCGTGCAGCGAGCGGATTCATAAATTACGCGCTGAAAGAACTCGAGGAACGGTTGCTCACGAGCTCAAACGTTTTATTTATATCGCGTGTATTATACGAAACATATTGAAACTTCATTTACACTGATATCGGATTGAACATCACGTGCACGTTGCTAAAGCTTGGAACAAATTTAAAAATATGCGCGAAGATCACATAAGTTGTAAGAACATTCTCTTGATATTTTTATTTCAATATCACTTTACGATTAAACAGAGGAATTAATTTCGGGATGATTGACAAGACACAAAATAAAGAGAAACTTCTTCCACGTTCGTGCGTCTCTCCCTCGAATTTCGTGTGCGGAATTACACGCGCGTGGATGCACCTTGAAAGCGAGAAATAAACGTGATTGCACGCGTCCCGGAGCGCATTGTGTCGCACGCGGCGATAAATTTTCTATTACGCCGCGACGCTAACATACATTTGAATGATAACGCGTTCACGAGCGGAAGATTCCTCGACGAGATCGTGGAACGATTTAACGATCATTGTTTTGTGAGTCTGAGGAGGGAGGGATTCGCTGATGAACGAGCCAAGGCTGCGTCCGCACGTGGTTGAACTTTGTCACGACGCGTGGAGAACGGAAGAGATATGCGCTGCCTGGTGAAAAGGTGAAGACCGTTCATTTGTTCGGTTATATGTTTTATGAGTTTTACAGTTCAGCGAGTTGCTATAAGCTAAGGTGTTTATGATGTACGAATATCGTAAAGTATTATAGAATCGATGTAAATTAATTAAGAAAATTAAATGAAGATGCGAATGAAAGTTACTTGATATACATAGAATGTCGGAGATGTAAAGATGAATTTTTGGACGAAGCAAGCGATCGGGATCATTGTATGGACGAGGCACGTATAAGCGTTGAATAATATATAAGTAATAGTAAATTGATAATAATTCTTGAATGATCGCTCTGAATCATCATACGAACGAATAATTGAAGAAAATAGAGAAATAGGAAACCAAAGAATGTCCGTACGTAAGGATATAGGATCGTGAAGAATGTACGCACAAGCAATTACGATCAATACGCTATAATACTATAGCTTGTTATGAATCAGAGTTGACAGCCCAGTGTTGGAATTAAAGTCACTGAGAGCCAGAGCTGAAAATTGAGAGGAACTTTAAATCGGAGCCAGCGTGTGATAAAATCGTTGCTCGAGTCTCCACATATTAGAAACTCGTCTAAAATACAACCGCTACGATGACGCAAAGAACCACGTGTATCAATTAGAATGTACTAAAAGTTAGATGAATTTTTCAATATCGGTCAATTATTGATATCCGCGACAGAATCAAAAAATAATAATAAATCTAAAACTTCGTGGAAAAAGAATCTTCGTTTACTATTTTCCGAGATAGTAAATGTATTTTATGGGGTAAGTATAAGGTAGCGAGCAATCTCCTAAAATCGTAAAAGCGACAAAGTTTTTACGATGCGAACACGGCTATAACGTTGGAGGAGAAAAAAGAAAGGAGCTACAAGGTACTCCAGTTTACGCGAGAAGATGGGCTAGCTGTTTCATATCCGTTCATCTTGCTCTGGTCCCCGTTAAAAGCCACGGGGTGCAGTCGGGTTTCCAGGGTAGAGAACGAAAGAGGACGATACTGGCGAAATTTATGTTTCAACCGGCCTAGGAACGAGGGAAAGAAAAACACCAGGGCGCGATGGAGAATGCGAGCCTCGTAATTCCCGATACTCGGAACGCCCACCGCGACGATCTTGACATTGCGGCGAATTCGCCTCGATTAAACGGACTTCGACGAGTTTCGCGAGTCACTCTTATTCAGAATTTTGTATTTTATATATAGGAGCCTCTTAGGAGGCAACCCGATCAACTCCACCTTCTGTCAATTTTTCAACTTAATTGCATTAAGTACACGATAAATGTTCAATCCCTAAAAAACGAACGACTTTCTTCCACGAGTCTGTTTATTACAAGACTAAATAACAACAAATTCTAATTTTCTTTTGCTTTCCAATTACTTATGGAATCGATCGGTATGGCTTATGAACGATATCTCAAGTACGATACATAAAAGGATGCAGTTTTAAAATTCACCTACGACACTAATCAATTTTATATGACCAAAGTAAATATATACCTTGAAACTAAATATATATCTTTTTATATTCTTAAAAACTTTAGAAATATTGCTTGTCGTAATATCGAAGTATCAAAGGTATTAAAGAATACCAAGGTACTTATCTTAATGACTGTAATTATTAAACGCCTACAAATCTACGGTCTGTCTAACGTATTCCAAATTGTATGGCAGCTATCGTATTTGAAAGAATCGGAAGATGCTACCGGTACGAAAATTGCCCGCTTCGAACGACTAAAACTTTTATGATATTAGCAATCGTTTCCTGCTCGTCCACTCGATCATCGCGCGTACTTTAATACGACGACATCCGAAGAATCCAGTTCTGGAACGAGTGCCTCGCAAACATCCAGAAGGGAAAACGACGGAAATCAATGGACGAAGGTCGACTGGGTTCGCGTAACCGTTCGAAAATAAACTCGATTACGGATGATAGTTGTGCCGCGTAGCATCGCGACGCTTCGCTTAGGATTCTTCAACGTCTCGTCTCGAGAGAAGAACCCGATTGTGAAAGCCACGAATGAGGACAATCGAGACGACTAGACGGCCGATCGGAGAGATTCGGACGGTCCACCGGTTGAAAACTGGGCGGATCGTAAAAACTAAGCAAACGCGCGTAAACTCGAGACTTTATGGAGACGCCCGTTGAGCACCGCAAACGAGGAATTAGAAATCGACCTCCATCTCTCGACGAACGACCTCGGTCGTTATGATAATTCGGTGAAACTGGAATTGGAGTATAAGAACCATGTCGTGTTCACGCATACCCGTCGACGGGCGTGTTCGTGCGACCATCCACGAGGACTCTTCGTGGCGAAATAAAATCAAAGGGACGAGACCTTGTCTGTGGCTCGGTTTTCGTTATTCTACGAACTGGTAGGTGGCATTTGATTTTTCGAAGCTGGACTAATTTACCACAGTCTTTTATGTAATAATGCTAAATCATTGATATCGATCAACAGCGTGTTCCTCTATCGTTAAAAGGTATAGCGAGTAATTAAAGTAAATGAAATATTATCTTGAAACTTAAAAATTCCTTTTGCTCGTAAAAGTGAGAGGAAAATGAAAATATTAAAATTCGATAGGTAGTAGCAGGGTTAAATATCTATAAAGACACCCTTGATTCTTGTGAAAGAAAGGAACGTACCAATTAATCCAGCTGTATAGCAACCTTGCGAGTCAGCAAATTGCTTCTTTCACCGCGACCGAATTCGCTATTGAAATCCAGAAGACACCACGGCTCTTCCCACACTCTGTACATCGCGGCCAGACACGTTGCACACAATCTCCGCGTACCACGGAGCCCACAGTCGCGTCTCATCTATCGCGAAGTTGAACACGCCGTGACACATGGTAATTAATAAATTCTAGGGAAGGCATCGAAACGAGCATGAAAAGCGTCGAAGGGGGAAGAAAGCGTGGCTGCTCGTCTCTTCTTAGCCCGCGACGCGCGTCTATAAATATGCTTCGTGGTACCTTCGAGACAATAAAAATAGTTAACAAAAGCATCGCCCAAGAAGGAAGTTTAATAACGATCGTCTGCGGGCCCGTTGATTACGCGTCAACCGAGGCGTATATCGCGCATTGACGCAAATCGTTCGAACGGACGTATTGCCGATGAAAAGTCGTGCGTCCTTGTCGCGCGAGTCAGCCGGCCCTTAACGTGTAATTCCGCGTGTTAACGTTATTATAATCCATCGGTTTCCAAGCGCTGGCCGGAATGATTGTGCGGTTAAACCCGCACGGCTGAGGCGCGCGAGAGCACGAGCGGTCCCCATAGAGCTCGGCTCGGCTACAAAGCAGCTGACTTGTAAAGGATGTAGACGCCGCGCGTCCGTTAATAGCTGACATCGTGAATGGCGGGAATTTCATGCCTTTCCCGGCCGCGACAGGTTACTATCCACCTCTTGCTTTTCTTTCGCTCGTTTCGCGTCATAATGAACGAGACATCTGTATCCTTGACGGACCGATCTAGCTCCGGTTTCACGATAGATCCGATTGGCCGAGGATGCCCTCTGTTTCCGTTAAGATGACACCCTTTGAATAACGCTACACCGTTAGCGTTCGATCGAGTATTTTTACCAAGGAGGTGTAAATCGTTTATGTTATATCAAAACAGGTGAGATTTTACTTTGGATTTTGAAGATTTTGAAGAAGCCAACTGGAGCAAATAAAAGAACAGCTCGATGGTTGACGTAAGAAACATGCACCTACTACTACATCGTGATTTTACTCTTCTCGTGCCAGAAAATTATAGGTAAATGTAAATATCAAACTGCTGTAACAGAATCCTTTAGATTTATCTAAAAAAGAACTGAGAAACACAGTACCTCGTTATAGTACCTTAAGCTAGATATGATAAAGACGTAAATGCATAAAATAAAGATATAGAACCCAATTCAATTTAACTCTCTCTCTTTCAAAACAATTCAACAAAATTTCAGTTTCTCAAAAAAGGCCATACATATCACACAAGTACCTGTGACAAATTAGATATAATAATGGCTGTATCTAATTTATCCACAAAATATATACCGTTTCTTTCCATAGTAGCAACTTTCGCCATCTTCTTTCCGCGTAGTTCATCAAAGTTATTCGGAACAGATTAGAATATCATCAACATATCAAGTACGTCAACAATGCATCAATTGATTAAACAATCCGGCGAGACCACATCGCAATTTCAATTCCCTCGAGGGCTAGCCACGAGCGATGCAACGAACGAACAGCGATGCAACCGGCAGACATGTTTTTTCTTTGGCCACCGAAGCGCGCGTGCATCACCATGGTCGGCGTGTTTGCTCACACCCACCGGTGTCCTGGCGTGAAATCAATGCACGTGTAGGCGCGTGCACGTTACCGTGGCCGAACGTTGCTACGGCCGTGAACACAGCCGACGGGCTTTTCCGTTTAGCCGATGATTTACGGCGCGAACGTGTCTCGGAAGGTGTCGATCGCATAATGGCGAGTCCTGTCGCCGTCGATCGCCGGCCGATACGGTAATCACGGGGTGGCATCTACCTGGCCGCGATCATAACGATAATGGTCGCTTTGCGAGGAAGACTTCATCCTACACGCCGTCCAACCTTGCTACGTGTACGGCGTACATTGGACCTTTTCGACTTGCAGAGGATCACCTGTGCTTCGATACACGAGAGCAGAGTCAATTTGGCCTGTTTCACGTGCTATGGCCTCGCCAACGTTTGCATCGTAACGAAAGAGCGCAGATGCTACGCGGTAAGGTAGACTTTTCCGAGTTACTCGGTCTCGACGTTTTAAAATAAAATAAAACGATGCGGTTCTGAAGATTCCAAGTATCGGCAACTGTGGCTCTTTTTGAACATCTACGGTTTATATGTATTATATTATGTTATTGAAGATTTATAAAAAGTAATTGAAGATTTTAAGAGACGTGTCTAGATGATTATTTGTCGTCTTGATGACGAGCGAGTCGGTAAGAAGTATCGTAAATCGATCGATTTCGACCTGGAATTTTACTCGCAATACTCTCCGAACATGATCCTAGTGGTATAGATCATAAAATAGCGGTTTGGTTTTAGTATATGTTATAAAAGGTTCGATACATTTTTGTCGTTACAGTTAGATATCCCACTTATGGGGATCTTGCTTATCGTGTCAAAAATATTGCTGAAAGATAATGTCGGGTAAAAATTTTGAATTGTTGAAGATGCGAAAAAGTTTTGTTATAGTATATCTATAACAATTTGTTTCTTCCACCGAGTTATGTAATTGTCGTATATCTTTCAGTTTAATTTTCTAGCTACAAATTTTATGTTTCAGTCATCGATAGTTAGGGTGTTAAATATTCATCAGGCACGATTAAAAGCGTTGGAGAAAAGAACGCGCGCGTTTACGATGGCAGGTATTAATTTACCGAATAAAGATAACGCGGCACACAACCATGAATCTATGGTAATCGATCGATTATGAATTCCGCGAAGGCATCGTGTAAATGGTCGTCGTTTCAATTGCGTTACCATCGATCACTGGGACGTTTTCATCGATCGTTGCACGCGGTCCGCTTAACGCGCGACCGATAAGTGGGCAACGCTTTTGCCTCGTGGAGGCGCGCCACGAAAAATCACCAAAATTGACAGCAATTTGCGACGCTCGTAATCTTTAGCCCTCTCTTCATTCACACTGCGAGGGCTCGCGCGCGACCGGGCACACCATCATCATCATCGCCGGATGAGGTCGAGAGACCATCCGCTGCTACGTGATCGGTGTGGTGTTACAGCAATTTCTACGATACCAAGCACGTTGCCGTACGTGAGCAACGTTGTCGTGAACGCGCTCCAGCCAACAATAAGGGAATCCTCTCCATCTTCTGGCTTTTAGAGAGCTTAAGAATTGGCACGTTGCTCGTGGACGTCTTGAACTCGATTGAAATCGAATAATGTGAATTTTGGGTTGGTAGTGTCTGGTGGAAGTTGTGGAAGTTAGGGCTATTACGTTAAAGATATACATACGTCGAGGATATCGGGGAAAGTAGTTTGAGTTTACTCGATATATCGGAATAGTAGAATAAAAATTATATCAAACATGATTTTTCTTTTTTTTAGGTAAGATTAATAGATTATGCGTTATATATGTGGTGGTAGTATAATATTAGAATAATATAAAATAAAAAGATAATAAGTAGGTAGCAGAATAATCGTTGCTGTAGTTTTTGATATTAAGGATCGATATCAGGATATCACGAGGCTCTTCTTTTGCCGGAAAAGCAAAGTTGGAACGATCGAATATCGTAATTAGACCACGGATGTTGTGGCATCGTAACAATTTCCAACGAACGCTTCAAAAATATCGAAAGAATCTTATCGTCGTTTATAAACAACCTTATCTCTTTCAACCTTTTGCTCGTACGTCCCTCGACCGAGACCACTCGAAAGTATACCAACTTCCTCTAAACTGGTTCCGAAAAGAATTTTCGAAGAGGAGCATGATCGTCGTACTATTTAAAAACCTTCTGGAATCGAGGAATGCGATCAAACTGTCTGGTCAGCCTATCGGAGGCGAGCATGATCGAAATTTATCACCCGGACTCCGCGATCATCGGGCACGCCCATATCGGTGGCAAGAATTCGGTCAATCCGGTCTAGAATCGAACCGAAGTCTAACCGCGATAAATAATCACGGAACGATCGGGAATGCGCGAACAAACGGCGCGTAACCGGCACATTTAAAAACTTTCACCCACGATTTCCCACGTAGTGACGCCAGTCCATCGTGAACGAGTAGCCTAAATGGCCGGCTGTCGATTACTCAATGACTTACAGTTACCGTGTTTAAACACGAAAACTATTCACGGATCTGCGGCATTAATAGCCATGATTTTTTCGATGTCGTAGTCCCGAGAAGAGCGTAGGCAAGAAGTTCGCGTGAAACGTGACCGTGGACTGTGAGCTTTTGAAATCGGGACGAACGATTTTAACGATGGACGCCTCGGGCGACAAATTTTTCAGATCGCGACCCTGCCGAAAAAACGCGCCTCGAGCGTCGTCGTCCGGCAATATTTAAAGAGACGACTTGACGTACGTGTTTCCAGAATATTGTGGACGAATGTAAATTTCGACGTTGAGTAACGAACTGGAGGATTCACACGGCTTGGCTGATCTTTAACCAGCGGACTGTTTGCTCATGACGTGGTCCGTGAATATGTAAGATAGTAACTAATCTTTTACGAGAAATCTTTTTAACGGAATATTTTATAATTTATGCCGATATGCAGAAAAATATGTATTCGATATCGTGGATATGAGAAATGTCTGACAAAAAACGCATCGAGCTTCCATACTTTTTGGATGTGCGAATTTGTCTGGGTTCGACACGTGCGAATCTCGAATATTTTTGGTGAATACTTTGGTGTTGAATATTCGTCGGTCGATGACTTACGAAGATAAGCTACGTAATAAAATATTGATATTCGTATTACGCGTCATTCTCAATGCTACAAGCCCGCGTGAAACATCTTATTCGATAACGACTTTAAACTAACGGTTCTTTGAATTACATCAGCCATCCTATAAATTCGGATTTCATCCGAATTACAATATTTTTCATTTCCTTTTTCAGTCACTAAAATCGTATCCTAATATCACTCCCTACTATTCGAGACCGTATGCGTCAAGTTGATCTTCACGGCGAGCCACCTTCCTACGCTCGCAAATAATCCCACTGCTCTCCGATATCTACCTCTGCGCTTCCACGATAATCGAAGATCGTTCCGACCCCGATCAAAAATCGATCCACCCTCGATTCTCCCATATGGCAGAAAGTAGCGAGTCCGAGCCACCGAAAACAAACTCGGTAACTGTGAATCCTGATTTAACTTTGGTCGATTTTCACGGAGGACGTCCACTCTAGGGGGTCGACCGCCCCCGCCGCGGCATACCGTTCCCCCCTCGCTTGTCGCCGTTGCGTTGGATTTACAGGGAACCGCTTATCCGGCGGTGATCTCTTCGGGAACGCAAGCTCATTTAAAACAATAAACCGGGACAATTTCATAAATTTCGCCGTGGAAATCTCGCCGGATCTCGGCAGAGTAATTTTAATCAGGAGTGCCGGCTCTCGCCGCGGGACGTCCTCCGCGGAGCGTATGCAGAGAGAGAAAAGGAGAGACAAAAGCGAGAAGACCAGAGAGAGAGGAGGAGGACTTGCGCTCGTATCCCCGCGGGACCCCTTGCTACGGTGGGGCGTTGCGGTCGAAATTCGGGGCCCTACACTACTAATTTACCGCTACCTGGGACACATGCACGCTCACGGCCGTTGTTTTCTAAGTTGAATTACGACGGCGATGCCGAGGCACACCGGCAGTCACCGTGGCCTCCCCTTTCGAGAGAATGGTATAAATAATTGCCTGGCTGGACGCGGCAGAAACGGACTGCCGGGCACAGGGGAGAACGGGTGGTCCATATTCGTTTACTCCGGCTGCCTACTCCCTTACGGTTTCACCGACTGGGGACACTCTGCTGGGTGGAAGAATTTTGGATGGGGTTAGCGATACTTGTCCATTCAAAAGGTGGAAAGTAAGGTTTGCGATCGTTGTTTACTTGCATTTGGCTTGAAGTAAGTGAATGTAGAGAATTGGGTTTATGGTTGTTGAGGCGTTGAAGAGTATGGATCGACTAATTCGTGTTCATGTTCGTCTACCACTGGATTTGACGAAAATGTGTATCACCTGGATAATTAATACGAATTTTGCCATGTTCTTCGTAATTATAGACCGAAATATCTAAACAGAAGAATCGTAAGAAATTCAAGAATGGAATAAGGAAACTTTCGGGATCTAATCTAAGCAATATTTAGTCCTCTCGCCTTGAACCTCGATCTAACCCTCCCTACAATCATGATCTTAACTTTAAAACTGTCTGTAATTGAGTAAACTTTCAAGAATTCCTAACAGGAAAGCACGAAAAGAGTAAGTATGCCTGTCTGGTTTCGCACGATCCATCCGAAACACTGTATTTCCCATCGCGATTTCCAGCACACGTCCATCAATGAGCCAGGGACAGAGAGTAGGAACCAACGACGAACCTGTTAGACAGATCCCGTGGAAAAATTTTGTCGCCGCGAGTTAAACGGCGGCAGTTCGACGTGATCGAACACGAAGCCGGTCTTCACGCAGCCGGTACGACTCAATTAAAAATCTGGCGGCACCTCTCTCGTAGCGTAGCATGCTCGCGCGCTATCCGGCCGCTATTAATCTTCCAGTTAACCTTTATGATTATGTTTTTGACGTTTCGCCAGGAGACGACGCGCGCGATCAGACTATCGAGGAGGCGAACACACGCAGCGTCGCGGGCCATCGACGGAAACGACGACTCTCCGCGTACCTCTCTTATGCGTACGTAGGTACTACATGTATCGTGAGAAAATTACGGAATCTCATCTCAAGGGAATTCCGATGAAACAGCAGGTGTGGATCCCAACGGTGCCAATCATCGTCCTGGACGAGTCAGTTCGACGATACCTCGTATGCTTCGTATCGCTTCGTCCGAGTTTAGCTCAATATCAATCTAATTTAGCCGTGGATTTCGCGTGGCTAACGGTCCCTCACTGGCATGGGAATCGTGCCGAGACGCGGACAAATGGAACCGGGCGTAAACCTCGACTATCCGTACGATCGTTTTACGAGCCTGCTACGATCGCTGTCCGGCCCCGTTCCACTGGATTCAATCGCCCAGCCGGCTCGATCGTTTCGATTCCCAGGATGCTCTTTCAATTAATTAGCCGCTGGTTAGACTTCGACTAAGTGCACATAAAGGACTCACGTTTTTCGTTATGTAGTGTGGTATCGATGGTTAATTGTGTATTAGTACTGTCGTTTTCGTATCAGTTGAAAAACGTGATTTCTTTGATTTTACGATGTTTGTTACATTATATGCGCGGTATGTGCCTTTATCGTTTTCTATTTTTTCTGTTGGGTGTGTTTGAAGGCTGAGAAAATTCTTTATTATTCGTTTCTTCGCTTATAGAAATATTTTGTTTCTCGCACAAAAGATACGAATTATGTTTGGTATTTTTTAAGGGTAGAGGATTGTTTGGTGTTCGCCGTTCATTCATTGTAGCTTCGTATTCGTTCGCGTCTCGTTCATCACGAAAGATACCTTTTACAAAGAAAGAGGATTATTAAAAATTACGCTATTAAAAATCACCATACGATTCACCAATGACTCCGTACGTCAAAGAATTTCTTAATGAAGCGATCACTCGCGGGACCACGAGTCCGCAGGATAATGCAACTTTTTCTCTTGCGATTGAAACAACAACGGAGGGGACGGTTCCGAATAGCGAATCAAGTCACGAGGATCTTGTTGCCCGTTAATTTTTTCTTTTGACAACGTCGACTGAGAGCGAAGGGTCGAGGGGAAAGAGTACTCGAGGGGAAAGAAAGGAGACGGCCGATTAATAAATTCGCGATGTCCACTTCCGGTAACCGTAACGCGTGTCTCATTAGTTTCTTAGAGCCGGCTTAAAGAGAAATTAAATACAGCGTCTCAGGAATGGGTGTCGACTCCGTAGAGACCCCATGCAGGGTTCCATCCTTATAATGAACGCTCGCAACATCGTCCTTAAGCGTAATGCTGCAACATGCGAAAGTCGCTATCCTCCATGCGGTCGCAAGCTTTCGAGGTGAACGTTTCTTAATCTTTCTGATTGTTTCATTTTCGGAATTTCGGCCGTGCTATGGAGTAATTAACCTTTCACATCGGATTAAGATTAAACGGACGACTCGCGAAACTCGAACCGACCGATTCCAGCGAGGTTGATCATTCGGTTTCCGAAGAATAAAATCAAATAACTTTGATCAATTTGGCTGACGTCTCGTACGTTGTCGATCGTAAAATATTCTAACCGAAGAATTTAGAAAAGAGCTGATCTGTTTAGCGCGTAATGTTGGACGAAGAACTTGAGAACAAATGGAAAGGACAAGTTCTAAAAATCGAATGGATCTCCCACAAATGGTAAATAGTTTGAAAAATGAATGATCCGAAGAATAAAGATACGATAGCGCCAAAGATTGAATCGGTCGTCCAAAGAAACTCGATAAATAGTTTGAAGTAAAATGAAAGGTACAAAGAATAATTTTTACTGTAAGTCTTCGCACACAATGGTCGTTCAAACCAATTACCCGCCAGAGATGACAAACTACTATTACTCCAGGATGAGGATGCAAGTAACATGCAGGAGAAGATAAAGCGTATTAAACAGGCAAAGAACGAGGAATTTTCTTTCATATCGGCGGTTTCAATTAAACCCATGTTCACGAGGATTTCTTTACAAAGAGCGACGTGTACCTCATCGATCAGGCCGCGAATGATGCAAAAGGCGTAATCGTTCTACGCGTTGCAGAAAGGTTCGTTGTCGCTTGAACGAAGGAAAGCCGTCGATTTACGCGACAAAGCGACGCAGGGTCGACGTGCCTTTCGCCCAGGTTAATCCACTTGTCGGCGTTCGTGATTTAACGTGCGGTTGCACACTTTCTGTCACTCGTTGCGGAATCTCGTGAAATATTGTGATTAATACTCTTTTATCGCGATGTTATTACATTTCACCATCCGTTCCCTTCTTCTTATCCTTTCCGCCATTTTCTTTTTTTTTTTTTTCTAATACCCTTTTCAGCCTTTTACGTAATACAAATTGATATTAACGTGAAAAGATAATTGCCGTGATTTATGACCAATTTCTCGTGTTTGAGGAACAGTTAATAAATTGTCGAATTAATTGATATCGTATTATATATTTTGTCCTATCGCGAAGAAGAAAAAGTGGGAAAGTTAATGTTAATAGCGGTTACTGGGAGAGATTTTAATACGGGATGAGGAAAGGAGTTGCATAGATTTCGCAACTTTTGGAACGATTCTCTAAACCATCCGTGAGACAGATGGATGATTAATTGCGCTATATAAAATGGTGATTAGACATTCGCTTTTTCCTCTCGTAATTTTTGTCCGAAGAGGTCTTGCAATTTTCTGACCAAGGGGTACTACGATTAGCAATTTGAGGTACAAAAGTTGATGCAATCGGTACTATACTCTTCCCAAGTTAGTTTCATGTATATGTAACAGCGAGGAACTACGAAATGTGCATTCTGCGTTTTAATTTGATCGAGACAGACGATCGAGTACAATACTCTGTTCAACGAAACAACAATACCCTTACTGTCTAGTAAAATGTAAAAGTGTACGTTAATTTGTTACAAACTTGCTGTTTAATAAAGAATTTCTTCGCAAAATTTGTTTCAATCTTTATTAAATTTATTTTAACTCTTCTAAACTTAAAATTCGCGAGCTGCATGCATATGTCGACATACGTTGATCTCGACAGTAAACTATGCACGAATAATCTTTGTCAACTTCTTCGCAACTAAAACAAGAAAACCACTATTTTAGCCGTTGATAGTCGGCGGATAAATCACTCTACAGAATGTATTCCAATCCCTTCGCAATCCAACTGTAGCCAGTACATCAAATAAAATTCACGTGTTCTTCTAAAGATTTCGTCGGGAAATCACAGAGACGGGCTTTATCGCGATGGAAAGAAGATTTTCGTTCTGTCTGCGTTCGGCCGCGCCAGGGCGCCGATGCTCTGGCGTAAATCACCGGGCCACGCGGAGGTTTTCCGTTGCCAGCAGGGCACCGAAGCCCCGGCGCGGGCCCCATGGCGGTGTAAATGTATAAATACCAGCCACAAATCTGCCAGCCGGCTAATTTATAAATTTCACGCCGATCTCGTAAATGCGTTTCTGATTTAGCGCGTTTAAATTATCGCTAAACCACTTCTAACTGCCCGGCCGTGTAATCTCTCTCCGTGACTTCGGGGCCCTGGGACCCTTTCCTTCCTCCTTCCACCGAGCACCGAGCACTGTGTTGGTATACGCTCGATAAATGGCGTCCGCATAATCGCGAGCGATACTTCTGCGACCGAATCCGCTCGAACGTCACAGAAAATATGCAGATTGCCGGATAATGGATAAGATAGGCAACGTCCACTCTCTGCGGTTAACGCATGTAAATTCGCGATAAAGATTTCTTTTATTTCGATGATTGATATTTTTGTAGTTTACTTTTACTTTTATTTTACTAGTTTTGCGGTTTTCCTACTACTTTGAGGTTTGCAGGTATTTAATGGGATACGCGTGATAAAGACTCGAGATCATTCGGTTCTTCGATTATTTATCGATCTTTGGATCGTTCTTGGACGATCCACCAAATTCTATCTCAATTTTCAACACACCTATTGAATTTCAACGCATACAACCGTACAACATCGCAATCACATAGAATAATAACGCGATATAAACGTCACAGCCTCTTTCAAGGGTACAATTTCTGCAAATCAGGCATATTCACCCCGTTTCGCAGAGGTCAACGTATATACACGCTAAACGATGGATCGGTATCGAGTGGTCGATACTCTGTCTCCCTGGTCGTCCTGGCAGTCGATCGCGTTCATACAGAGTAATTGAAAATTATTTGGTAACACGGTTGATCGATTGCGACCCGTTAACTCGTTCATACATCACCGGCATCCACGGACGCTCCTATCTCACCCTTCAGCGTTTCTGTCTCTTTTTTCGCGAAGATCTGCCGCTCTCGCCTCCGCTCGCGCGCTGCCTTTCCCGAAGAGGCGTCTTAGCGGGGTCAGGTCGGCCAATAAATCCAATACGCCACGGTTCGTCCAGCGCGAGAGCAGCAGTTTTACAATTCATGAATTTATTATGGGCACCACCGAGGATACCGCGGGGTCTCTGCTATTGATTTATCGTTACGCTTCGCTAGCCACGAACGGGCCCCGTCTTCTTTGATGTACGCTCCTGGCTGTAGTCGACGCGAGAAAATTAAGCTTACCCCCGTAGCGATTTCCAGCCGTCATCGTTCCCGCCATACTTTCGTCTCCTTTGTGGAAATATATTGAATTTTAATTGCAATGACGGTGTTTGAACGATGATAACTCGTTTTTAATTGGTGTTCGGCGTGATTAAATGGCGGCTTTTAGGTTGGTCGATGATATAGGTTGTTGAAGTAACCGAAGCTAACGAGGTTAATTAAGGATTGATCGATTGGTTTTCAGTAGTAATTTGTTTAGCGCGTCATTACATTTTTGCCATACGAATTTCTCGTTTCATCGGATATAGAAATTTAGAAATAATACGAAAGAATCGATTTTATATGAAAATGTTTCCTTAGAAACTCTTCCTTTAGAAATGTTTCTCAAACGAATTATATATATTTCAGTACTGAAACGAAGAATTGTTTACAAGTTAGAATTGATCATTTTAGTTTCTGCATGGTTCAGTTCTAATACAATTATACAAATCGGTAAAGATTTTACCAGTAGTGGCATCAGTCACGTTCTCAAACTTCATCCGGTCGCGCGCGATATCAACGCGACATTACAACGGGTGCGTATCGTAGAACGAGACGTCCGGTAAAAATTGTCGGTTCGGCGTGGATATCCGCGACAAGGATGTTTCATGCGCAAGGGAAGAGTCCGAGGTCGAATCAGTACGCGGACTTACCGTAGAAATCCCGTAGTTCATTAATCAAGCAACGCCCGGAGTCGGAATGCCTTCGTATTTCGAGAGTTGCAGTCCATTTATCACGGCGGAAACGTATTTGTAGGCAGTGGCTGTGCCCGCTTCGCTAACAAGTGGATACGCTGTCCCCGTGGATGATGTAGCACCGGCTAGGCTCGGGACCCCCTACGGCGTCTGACACCTCGAACCTTACAACCTTCGAACCGAGGCTCCCTTAACCCCGCGACTCACCCCGCGTTTTAACGAATTTTCTGTGGAAAAGCATCTTCGAGATCCAAATGAAAGAAAACACAGTCGAAGAAATTTATAAGACAAGAATATAGAAAAATACAAGTGTCACGAAGGAAGCGTTATCTTCTTGTCGTTTCTTCTCCGTTAACGGTATGCCAAGTTTGTGACAACGATCGTATGACGTGGATCAGCCAATTCCGCGATGAAACGCTTTAAAGGTGTTACCTTTAGTAGTAAAAACTTGTTATCATATGATCAATTATTCAAAGAATGCCAACAAGTAACGACGTTAATCGGGCCGCCTTGTTCGCCTGATTTAACTGTTTCAGATTTTTGTCTTTGGAGGTATTTGAAGAAAAGGCTTACGAAGACAAGCTGACGACGACAATTGAACGGTTGAAGAACGATATTCGCCAAGAAATGGAACAAATAAAACAGAAAACTTACGAAAACTCTATCGAAACAACACACATTTGTAATACAGCTAGCAGTGATTCGATAATCTATCGATAAAACATCTGTATATCTATCTTGTCTAATTTAAAAATTATTCAAAAACACAATGGTAAAATTTCTCTTACGACACTCCGTAGAAGAAGATCGACAAAGTTATCGCCACTGTTGGTATTCGCGCGGTTCTTGCGAGATTCTGACAGAATCTTCTTCTTTGGCGGTCCCCTCGACGATCCCTCTGGTTTCGTCTAGCAACTGAACGCGGTGATTTAGCGGGAAAAAGTCTGACGGAGGAACGAGTAATATTCGATCTTGGAGTCTGTGCGCTTTCAACGAATTTTCCTTGGAGGAAATGGCGAAGAATTTCAAGCAGCCGTGCTGCGCCGGTCGGAGGCGCGTGTTCCACGGGGAACGTTCGAACGAGGAGGGTGTAATTTATCGAAGCGCGCGCCGGTCGGCGCGGATGGTGACGCGTTACATAAGTTACAAGTTGTCGGCTGCTTTTTACGCGCCGCTCGCCTGCCGCTGCTAAATTAAATATTAAAATGCCGCGGATTAGCGGCCGTTCGGATACCGATCCTGGACGTTTACACGAGGGAGAAGCGTCTGCCGGTCGTCGTGTACAATTGCCACGCGATTTATCGATGCCCCGCTAATAATTAACTGCGAGTCTGTCTCCGTTTAATACGTTATAATTAATATGCCTGGGTAATTTGCGCGTCGACTGTTATTAATATTGCTTACTTTTTCTCTGCAGGGATTGGGGAGGTCGTGATTAAGGTAAAAAGTTAGTGGCCGTGACGCAAGGGGCATCATTAAGTGACAAATTGTCGAGATTCTTCGTCCGTGCTATCGAGAGTGGATTTTGTACTCAAAAATTTTTATGCGAATAAAGTAATTATAAAGCAATATTCGGCCAATCAGTAGAAAAGTATAGAAGAATATCTTAAAGATCCGATAAAGAATCACGATCGTCGTCTGTCCTACGCCTACGCATATTTTACACGACAAAGTTGTCTATACCAACAAATAGGGTGTGAACGATAGAAACATATTTCTACCGCCAAAAGTCACCGTACTCGCACACTAAATCCAGCCTTAAACGTATCCATCACACGCCACCGTTCCTCTCTTTCTACTATAAACGATCTCTTAGCAACAATACCTCGTTACAATGGCTCGGAACATAATCTCGCACCCACTCCATCGCCCGTGACTCGGAGGACCATTCCAGAAGCGAGAGCTCGCGATTCACAGATCGACTGAACTGGATCCCCGATGCTGTCTGAAAGGTTAAAGCCTACTCTGCGATTCCGTGGTGTTCACGGTGCATGCAAAAGGGCACAGCATCCGCCATAATTCGTAGCGCGAGCACGACCGAATTGGAATCTTGAACGCGCTTTTGTCCGCTGCTTCCTGCTGACTCGACTGGCGCACGAGCCTCGCCAGGTGAGAAACGAGCCTCGGTAATAGGCGTCGATCTTTCTTCTTCTTCTTCTTCTTCTTCTTCTTCTCGATGGTGCGGCTCGATCCACTTAGATCGAATCGCGTAGATTGAATTTTCGATCGACTAGGTGTACAGGGGAAAGGGGAAGATCGTTGCCGCGTCCTACGGCCCCGATTTCAATAGCAGGCGGAACAAGCTCGCGTGTGAAGCGGAATTTTTGCCAACGATCGGAGAGTGAAACGATCGAACGCGCTTTCCTTCGTGAACGGGTGGTTCGCTTTCAACCGAGGCTCTGCTCTCGATCATCGCTTTCTACGTACCATTATATTGTTGTGCGTTGTTCTGGAAGAATGGAATTCGTAATTGAATGGTTGGCGTGCAGCGGAAGAATCGGAGGTATATGTGTTTTGCGATGGTTGGTAAAAGTGTGGGAAGCAAATGGAACTTTTACGAGAGCTCTTTGAATCGACTCGATTTAACGTTTCATCGCTCTATTACGTATAGTACATTATATGTATACCGATCTGCGTATTACGCTGGAACTATTTATGACTGATTCCAATGCTCGTCTCGGCTTCTCCGTCATGATTATGTACTTTTCTCTACAAAAATCAGCCCGACGGAATTCGCACAATGAATTTTGCTCCATGTTCGAAAAGGAAAAAAAAAAGAGGAAGGAAGAAAAAGAATTTCTCTTCCATGATGTGATTACGATGATCCATCCATTCCATACGCAACATCCTCTACAATTACCAACGTAAAACTCGAGGAACTTTCTCGGTATCCCACACTACTTCGCCTTAACTTCCTATATCTTCCTTGGAATAGTTAAAGTCCGAGTCATTCATTAGACATTTGCCTAAGGTCTCTGAATGGAAAATACGATCTATCGGTAGCCAGAGCCACGGCGTTGATCTACGACGAAACCGATGCCTCAGGCTCTGTTAGCATCGTGGCATGTATCCTCGAGTTTTCGCGCGCAAGATGCAATAATGCTAACGTGTCCGTGGTTATAACGCGGCACAAGGCGGCCACTCTCCACCCCTTTTCTCTGACCGTTTTTGAAAGAGGGGCAGACCCACGAGGGAATATAAATAAAAGACAGTACGCGCTTATTGAAATCGGCCTTTACAACGCTCGTTGCCGGGTTTGACGGGCCAGATCGCAGGTTTGAAACGTGGCCGCGCGAAACTTGACATCCCGACCCCTCCCAACTGCTGTTGATCTTCCTTCCCTCGCTCTCAGCAACCTTTCCGTGCGTTGGCTTCTTGCACGTGCTTCGCCGCACCTTGTGTTCCTGTTTGCGCGTTCCGTTTCCCTTCGGGCGATCCAGCTACGTAATCGATGGGATTAATCGTTAAAAGCTACGTCGATGAGAGGTTCTCGCGTTTAGTGGAACTTTGCTCCGTGTTTAACGTTTGCCCTTCACCGACGTTGTATCCATCGATTACGAGTTAGACCGCGTGTTTATGCAAAAATATATAAAATACTCAAAGTAAACTACGTATCGTAATGTAAAAGAAATTTTTATTTCGATTTTATTTCTCTGGTTGTTATGTTCATAAAAATACGAAAATGCATCAACAACCGCGATCTAGTTACGTGAAAGTTGTTTCTCTTATCGCTTTTTATAACAGATAGTGGCAATTGCAAATCTGTTTGTGTCAAGCACGTAGATTTACGTTATGTCTATTGGTCGCCTTCCCGTTGGTCGCCGCATCGATATCTAGGCGATATGCCAACAAAAGCGAAAATGTTGCAAGATTTTGAAATCCGAGGAATTGAAAAAATTGTTGCCCGATTTAAGGAATGGATCTCGACGATGTTCGGCGTGTTCCTAAACTTTAAACAACTTATAAGCCAGAGCTCAACAACTCGAGTTTATTTTAGTTTACGTCAAACGATTTACGACACTCGACAATTGGTAATAAGTAGACTTGGAATTTCAAACACACACGCTCTGTGAAGCTTCTTTCGAATAGCGTGTAACTTTACGCTAATAGATGGATTTTGACAGACGACGACTCACAGTTTCTTCATTCGCCATAGACTTGGTAATCGTTCTTGTAACTCACTCGCTATGCAGTCCACACATCTCGTGCACCTGCTTCACATAAGTTTCTTTCCTTTCTCCTTCATCTTCCTTCATACACATTCCAGCCCATTGAATCCTCGTAATAATCCACGAAAGAATTCGACGTCAAAGTACTTTCTATTCCTCGTCATACTTTATTCCACCCCTATAAATTTTCTGACACGTCCTTTGAAATCCTCCTTCGCTCCATCTTTCCGCGAGCAATACGTTTCACCGTTACGATATAGCTCGATCTCCTCTGCTAGTTCAGATTCCATCGGTACCGGTTACGACTCGATATTCGCACTTGTGCTCGTGTCGACCGATCGCACGTGCCCTCGAAGGTAGCGCCTCGAGCTCACCTTCCAGCGTTATTTCTACCAGGGCGAGGATTACTCAGCTGTGCCACTGGTTTGTCTGCTCTACGCTATTTCTCTCTGAACCCCTGTGTTCTGTCAACGTGATCGCGATGACTACACCGAGAATTCTTTTCCAACACCGAGTTGTTTCGATCAAGGCGGAAGATTCGTGGCGACACGTTGAAATTTCAAAGCTTCGTATTTATAATTTCGGGACTGAGAATGTTTATGTAAAAATTCGTAGTTCTGAATATTTCTAGTATTTCATGTTTTCTAAGGAATGTTCTACCGTGGGTGTATTGCGTATTTTACGTACGTTGAATACTTGTATATTGAAATTTCTTCCGAATCGAATACTTATGAGTTTAAAGACCCTATAAATTTATAAACATTCGTAGTCCGATCATTGGAAATACAAAGCTGCCAATTTTGAACTTTGAATTATCGTACGATTCTTAAAGCACCACATTCGATCACCCGCGTCTCTTGATAAATTTTTGACAAAGGGCAGATACGTTCTAATGGAATTTTTAAAAGATCTTTCTATAGAACACGGCCAAATTTTAAATTTTTAGTCAATAGCGTAAAAATCTCTGTGCTATTCGTTAAAATTTGCTTCTCTGTGTCTGTCCTCTCAACACGTTAGCGACGACCAGTGGATCAGGTCTGGGGCATCGTCGATCACACTGTTGGAGGAGGACGGTGCAGCGATTAATTGATACAGGGCCCGGAGCACCCATCGCTTAGGCACTCTCGGAATGCGGCACTATTCCAATGTTTCGCCAAACAGATCTAGAAATATCCTTAACGGGAATGCAAATCTGGACTTATGCGGCGTGTGTACCATCCTGGAGCGGAGGCGGAGAGGGGAAACGGTGGACGTGGCTTCTCTCGAACGTCACCTTCGTTCGCCGATCGTTAAAGTACGAAGTCACGTTCGCGTGCACGACTCTAAATATGTAGATCCCCGAAGATCTGTTGGGAGGCCGGTGAGTCTCTGAATATTCCGTAGGCATCGCCGAATTCCAGCCAGCCTCGCGAGAGAGCTTTACGATGCACGAGCGAGGGGGAAGATCGCGATGCTCGTTACTTAGCAGGTCGCTCGCTGCGCATCTGTTATTCTAGAAAAATGTCCACCGGGAACAGTTAGCCGCACGATCTCGATCGTGAACGTCGATTGTCTGCGCGTAATAATATGTATCTGCATTGGGGCGATGCGACGTTGCGTTGCCTCCACGTGTAATTGCGACCTCCAAATAGTAGGATTTTACGTTTGTACGTGGCACATTAGGTAGCTCGATTTTTCGAAATTCCAGGTCTAGTACGGACGAACGATACTGTTTTATTGCGATTTTGCACGGGTAACGCAATGTACATAATTCGATAGATTTATTACGGTAAGAGACCGATAAAGGAAATGCGCGATGAAAGGAAAAATCTTTGAGAGAAAATATGGTCGAAAAGCGATCAATTCATCTATTAGCCCTGCAGAACGCTTCAATCGCCACCTCGAGTCGCAAATACCGATCAAAACCTGTTGGCTAATACCCAAACACACTCGTTCATTCCGTCAGGCAATCCACCACGGAAGCATTCCAACCTGCCCACTAAAATCTCGATAACGAGTGCCCTAAGCTCCCCGCTGCTTTTCCCATGACACGAGACCCTCTCGCCGCGTAATCAAACATTAAACGGCGCGCCGCTTCGAATCTAAAGATTCGTTTGAAACGCGAGTCTATAAACCTTGGTGGAGTCCGCTCGTGGAAAGACATCGGGCAAACGAAGGATCGATAGAAGCGAGCTAGGAGAAAAGATGTTGAAGATCGGTGCTTGCGCTTCCGCGGGATTAGCGATCGGCTAGCGGTCAGCGGAGGCCGATTCACCGCGAGCGTTCTTAGCGGAGAAAGCACGACGTGGGAATACACGTCGCCGCGGATTACGCCCCCTCTTCGTATACGCTTCGGTCTCGCACGCTCACGAGGGGCCCGGTCAGCGCAAGGTAACACAGAGCGTCAGCGTGTTCACGTGAACGCGGCTCCGCGCGTTATCTCGCGTGCATGTGCGAGCAGCAAAAGGCGCGCGCGCGCGCGCGCGAGCGGCCGAGCGAAACGAGCGAACGAAGCAAGCGGCGACCCGCCACGGATAAGTATTCACTTTAGCTTGGCTGTGGTTCGTGACCTCGTATCGCCACGGCATTACAGCCCTTCGCTTTTTATCGGAGCGCCACGTCACGCGGAGGTTGCAATTACTAATTTAGAGGCGAGACCGAGTCGTGCCAAATCCCTCGGCTCCACTGCAGAAAGCCGCCCTCTTTCTCTCCCGGCTCTCTTATTCGAATATAACGCGCCGAACTGTTGCGCGCCCGCGAGAAAACGAACGTACGACCTCGTGGATCATGCCGTGCACGGATACTATGTGTGTATACAGTCGCCTCGGAAAGTCAGTTAACTATCCAGATGGAATTTTCTGTGGACAGATTCGCCCATTAACAACGCTACATTTTATTTGCAATTTTTCATTTTAGGAAATTTACGCGATCCTTCTTTCAATACCGCTACTACGAATTTTAGAAATTATCTTGTTATTTGCTTCGTTACCTTATCTCTTTTCCGCGTTTATATTCTAGAATCGTATGAAATTTAGCGAAACTAAAACGTCACGATACCGTGGAAAAATCCGTTTTAGTTTGTCAGCAGTTTCTACCTGAAATAGGAAGCTATAATACACGTATGTACGAAAAACGTATAAACGAATTAAATAACGGAATATCTTAATATTAAATAGAGTTATAATACTCGGAACTGACATTTCCATCCGAAACTGACATTTACCGCTTTTCTCTACCCTCCTTTTCTTAACTGAAATCGACAAATTTCGGTGAATCACGTCGCGTTCGTAGCATTGTCGACGATAAACCAATACGAGATAAAATGATTTTGTACGAAAGGATGTAAAAATCGCTCGCAACCGAAGGGTTAAACGTAATTCATTTAGAGGAGCGTTGGCTTACTTTCGAAGGCGACTGTAGAAGTATACCTCTCTACTTCGTTCTGACACGGAAAGCACGGAGAGCTTGCGCACGAAGAGGCCGTGGTAGCCGCGGGTAACCATGGCCATGGTATGTAGTATACACCGCGGATATGCAACCATCGAAATATGCGCGAGCCCCGGAGCCCTCGCTAATTACATGCCTGTCGCGGCGCGCGAACGCCGTTTCCTAATTGTAAGCGCTCTTGAGAGAGAGTGTCTGGCCACATCGTCGGCCGTCAGATCTGCTTCGGGCATTTTTCGCGCTCAGACGTGCCGGGGGTAATAGAAAAGCGGCCTCGGATTAATTACGCCCGCAGAGTACACACATTTCGCGAGCAGCCTGTACGATTTGTAGCTTGGCGTAGTTCGTTTAGTGAATCTTGACGTCTGATGGGTTTCAGGTCTGTGGACGTAGGTGGAGGGTTCAGACTTTTTGGTTTATATTACACGAGGCAAATGGACCGGTTTATGGAGGCAGATGTTATTTACCGATTATTATGATTCGTACTCTAATAGGAACTATTACGTCGAATCTCTCACCGAATAAAGACAATTACACTTTCACTTCTATTGTCTCGGACGAAGACCGGCTTTCAAGCTGTGCACGTAACATTCTTTCCCTTTTCCAGATACGATCTCTGTCGAGACAATTGACTCGATGTTATTCTAACGAGATTCTATTTTCAGAGTGTAGCGTTACTCGAAAGTTTATTCAAGTGGATTCGTAAGTCTTTCTTTTGATAAGTAATTGCCGTATTAATAGAATCTTTTAAATTTAAGAATTAAACTATCGCGTCGAACGGTTTAAACTAGATTCCAGTTAGTGGTTATTCGATTTTTTAAAATTGTAGCTGATATTTCGTGTCGTGTAAAGTGAGAAATCCATAAGTTTTACTAGAAGTTGTACGGATTCAAGATACGATCTTTTTCTAAAATTATATAGATTCGTTATTTTCCGCGTAAGGTATGTTTCTTGCCGTGTCCCTTACATCGTGTTTTATCTTTTAATCATTCGGAATTCTAATGTTAAAGACGACCGTACCGTGTCAATTTTTCAAAAGAATATCGCGTCGTGCACGTAATACAACTTCACAAATATTCGTTCGTCGAATCTTCCTCGATCGTTCCTCGGCCGTACGTTTCCCTCGGCCGGCAACACTTGGCTGGTGCTTAATTCAAGTTTCTCTCTATCCCGTTGGTTCGTTCGAGGGAGAAGGAACGAGTCATCGAGAAACGGGGATTCGTCGAGCCGACCCTCCGCTCGTATCGTAGAACAATGAAGGGCCGCTATTAATATTGGCTCACTATCTCGACGGTATCGCGCGTTTCACACTCCCCACGCACTCGAGTAACACGGCCCGCGCAGGGACATTTTCATTGCATATTAATGTGCCTCATTACTGCCACTCCGCACCGCATTACTCAATGCTACACCGCCGGCCCGTCTAGTGTTTCAAACGGGATCGAGCCGGAAATGCTATTGACCGCGTGCATTCTTACTCGCGAAAAACTCGCCCCCGCTTCGTTCTCTTCGCCTCCGATTCGATGTCGCAAGATCTGGAAACGGGCCGCGTTAATTCGACTAACATCGACAAATTTTACCTATCTATATCTATATCGTAAATATAAATTCCATCCATCGTATAAATAGATCGTGTACGAAGGAGATAAAAATAGCCAAAATATAGCTTCGTAAACACCGTATTCGCCTGCAGACGCTGTGCGTTTGACGTAGCCAACGCTGTAGAAGATGTTTTCAAGCCTCTCGATGCACGTTTCCCATCGTGCGGATCTTGACCGGCGCTTGAGACCAATCTAATATTTCCTGGATTCGCGGACAACCGATATTTCTACGATATTTCTACGTTTCCTGGACAGTCCATTCTTAACCTTGCCTCGCGTAATGAGCGGAGAACTAATAAGATTATTAATAAGCGAAAGTCTCGCCGGAAGGGATGCGCGATACACCTTTCCCCTTGCTCTCGACCGCTTTAGACCGATCCCACGAAACCGACGAATCACCAAACCGGATGTTCTGTACACGATGCTGGAAAGCCGGTGGTGAAAAGACACAACGCCTCCGAGGATGATTATTAATCGTGCCAACGATCTGGTCAGGATTCAGACGAGCTCTTCGTGTATTCACGAAGAGAGGTTTAACGCGCGAGGTCATTGGAGACGACGACGACGACGACGACGAAGACGACGCGGAGATTCTTATAAGCAGACGTCCGGGACATTAGCTATCGAATCGTTTGCCCCGTGTAAGAAATACTTAAATGTCGAGAACGCGACTCTGCCGAGGGAGAAACCGTTGGCCGGGTCGTGGTTTTATCAGAGCGATATGTCAGTGCGTGACAGCGCGGTGTGTAGACATCGGTCACGGGACGAGCAACATTTCTCACCTCTTAGAGCTTAGGCAGGTAAGGACGTCGCGGCGATGCCGTGTCGAATCGCTCGATTAAATTACACCATTTTTCATGGCCTCGTTTCACGTCTTTGGAACTGCCATCTGCGCCGAGTACGGGGCTTCTCGATGACATTTCCAGCTAAACTTGCGTTTCCTTCTATCGGGGGTTTCGGTTGATCTTGGTCACAGGGATCAGACAGACTAGAAAGTCTGTACTGTTTGAGTACGGAGGAAGATAATAATTATGAGAAGGTGGAAAATGAGTTGTTTTTGGATTATTGCGAAGCTTTCGTATCGAGGTAAAAGGTATGGTAAAAAATACCATTTTACTAAGAAAGCTACTAATCAAATTCCTTACTATCTTTGGATAAAGTGCAAAGTACATGGTAAAATGTAAAAAGTTCAAGGAGTTTCTTGTTATATAAGAATGGAAATACGTCTTCGATAGGATTTTGAATAACCAAACAAAAAAAATCAAATTTCAGTTTATAATATATAATTATGAGGATCAATTAAGATTACTGAGACAGTTGAAGTCGATGAGCGACGTAACGAGTAAGATGTCCAATTAGCTACGAATCGACAGATTTCTAAACATTTATTCCGTAGTCGGTTTAATAGACTAATATTCGTAAATTTTATTTCTTGTTTAATTCTCTTCAAGGAAAATGAACGGCGCTACCGAGTATCAGGGAATTATTATCGAAAAAATGGCACCTGACATAGGAGACCCTTCAAAGAGCGATTATTATCGAACATGCGTCGCACCGTGATCAAGCACGCAGCTGCATGCTCGTTCTTTATCTCCTTGACTCTGCGGCGCATAATTCACCATTATTACCTAATTAGGAAAAATGCATCGCATACGGGTACTATCGATGCTACGTGCATCCCTTAAATCCTTGAACCTTCGACAAATTTTTCTACCTTTTTTACATACGTATATATTTCAAAAACAAACGTCATACAGATATTCAAAAAGCTGTCGATATAGGAGAAGATAACGTCCACATTTGTAGCGAAAGATTAAATACGAAAGCCATTAATTTTCGACTGCAAGTTCTATAATAAGCTCTTCCGCATAGTGGCGCTTCGTCTTCAACCATAGCGAAATGCGAGTACCTCACATAGATTCTCGATTTGTCCAACTACTGGCTACGATCGTCTCGACTAGAAACTTTGTTGCTATACTTTATAAAAAAGACCGTAAGAGGATTTTAAAAATCCGTCGTCATCCAATACTCCGCATCTGAAACCTTTTGCCGATCCAAATTTACCAAACACCCGCGTTAATTTCAATTCTCTAAAAGAAACGATCGACAAGGACACGGATTTCGCGGTTACGATTACCTCGAAGAAAGACGGGAAGACCAGACTCTGAACGAAGAGTAAAAGCAGCAGCTCGATTTAATTGCGGCGACATTTCTTATATGGAAGTTATCGGGGTCGGCGCACGTGCCAGGGTGGCGGCGCGGCGGGGCGCGGAACCAAGGGTTCTGCTTAATGGGGTCCTCTCCTGGGATTCGAACATTTTCAATGGTCTCTTCCGCGCTTCTTATCTAAATGCGATTCCCCGTTATCTAACCGTCGCCTGGACTCATCACGGAGCCGGCGTCTCTCTTACTTATCCCACCAACGAAACCTTTGCTCCACCATCGCAGAACGAAGAACGAAGAAGGAGAAGAAGGGAAGAACGAGGAGGGACAACGACAAGAGAGAAGCAATGGAAAGGAAGAAAGGACGCGACAAAGAAGAAGAGAAGAAGCAAGAGTCGAAGAAACTCGAGTCCAGTGGAGACTTTTCTTCGGCAGAACGTATACGTAGCCACGTATCCCGGTTGGTTCTCCGCTCGAACGTCTTCTCCTTTGGCTTCCACGGCTTCTTCTTTCTCTGTTCGCCGCGATGTCTGTACGCTGTACGTTCCAGCGTATATACACACGGGGGCCTGCGCGTACGTCCCCCAGCGCCGCGGAGAGATCGAGATGCAAAGGAGACCCGCGCCGCTTTTAAACTCGCCGCCACGAAGCGGATAAATTCGCCCGGGTCCCTCGATCTATTAATTCGAGCCGGCGTTGCATTCCTGCGGGGTCTCGACCGCTGGGCCCCGCAGACTCCGCGACCTTCCTGCTTTCTCGCGACTACCTGCGCAACCTAGGCTCTCGCTCCCTCCGATCGAGAATACACGCCTGACATCGCGGTGTGTACAGCTTTTACGAGATCGTACGAAGCGCTGGTCTCGTGTCATCTTGTCGCAAACCTTCCCTGAAGCTTCTTCCCATGACCGTTGCTCGAGATTTGGTACGATCATCCTGCAATTTGTTGGTTTTTTGGATACTTGGTCGAGGAGAGTGTGCGAGTTGAGTTTAATCTTGTCGGAGACGAGTAGATGGTAGATTTTCGTGCAAATTTATATCCTCGAATCTTTGAGTCTTTAAGATTTTTCAGAAAGTGGAATTTAAACGCAGATTTATTTTACTTCTTTCGACGTGTTTTGCTGTATTCTTCGGCATATTATCGGAGACATGTTGCCATATTCGCTAGAGTAAAGAGTAAAGAGTAAAAGGGAGGAAAATCACGCAAGTTATTTGAACGTACGCAAGGAAAGACTTCCATTATTCAAAAAGTTGCTAACTTTTAATACCCCGCATGTACATGCAAAGTAATATCCTTTACAATCGGCGATCTAATCTTAATTCACGCAGCTCTATAGCCGAGTAAAGGCTGCGCAAAGATCCGAGTGATTTAAATCTCAAAGTTCCGTGGCACAAACCTTCTGTTCATCTTTATAACCGAATTTACGATAACGTTTTAAAACCGCAACATTCCGCGAGTATCCACGGTGTCGATCCCACGAGGGGTCAACTTCCGCCAGGGAAGTTGACGAGCTCGCGTCCACGGCCGACATAAACTACACGTCTCGTTGCGAGTGGCTGGTTGTATCGCATAATTACCACGCTTTACAACGCTCTTTACACTTGTTTCCTCACCACTGGTATCTCCCTCGCATCGCCGTGTAACCGGAGATCGGCTGGTGAAAGAGAAAGAAAGACCGAGAGAATTGGCCGCGCACGCCGGTCCCTCGCGAGTATAAATCCGCGCGAACACTCGCGAGGTTCCAAGAGGCAAGCGGTTTTTATTCCGCTTGGCGCGCGTTCGAGACGGGCGTAGATAAAGACCTATCGGCAATATAGTATCAAGAGCGGCGTAAATAAGGATAATGCGGCGTGGCGAGGGTATACTTCCTGCTAGGCGTGTAGGTGTACTCGGTGTAAAAGGTAGATTAGATTGGCATTACCGCCGACACTAAACTAACGCCATGGTTATTAAAAGGCGACCGTAATGTCCCGGCCAATATCGGTGCTCGGTCCAACGCTTATCGCTCCGCGGATTCGCTATAATTACGTTGGGACGGCTGCTCGCGAGGGATTGTGCGAAACGAGAAGAGTATTTCGTAGCGCGTGAAACAGCGGTGGATTTACGTTGACTGGATCTTCTTCCTTTGTAAATGAAGATCGCAGGGGAAAAATATGGTGAAGCGTCGTATATCTTTTAAGCTTTACAAGTTTTTATAGAACATTTACGCAACGATTAACTTCTACAATTTCTACAATTAATCCGAAGAGATTGTTCTCTACGTAGCACAGTTACGAGTTTCACATTCTATAAATTCGTAGATTTATCATCTTTTGAGCGTGTCGTAGCGAAACACTTGCTTTTGAAGCATCGAGCGAGCGAAGAATCGGAAAATGAACAAAAATAGATTTATCATATTCTTGCGTGTGGTCTTTAAACGTTAATTGGGAAACTGATTTTTATGGATTTAAATCGCACGATCAGCGCAAAGTTACGACTCGTACGAAGTAATTTCTAAAATTGAGAGTCGTTACGAGAGGGGTATATTTTTCCTAAACAGTTGATAAAAGCATGAAGAGCAGACGCGGAATAACTTCAAAGAACGTTTACGGTAATGTAGACGTCACTCTAAATGAAGATGAATTACGAATCGTACTCATTCGATAGAAAACTAGCAAAGTTGGTTCGAAACGAACCCACCAAGATAGATCTTGCTTACGTTTTGCCACGACGAGGAAATTCCCAATTTCAATCCAATAGCGAACGCTCCTTCATTAATGGCTCTAGAACGAGTGTGCAAACACGTCTTCATCGTCGTTTACGTCTGCACTTTGAATTCAATTAGCGACTTCCATCGTTCAGGTAAATTAGTCTCCGCCAAAAGCTTCTGCGTGATCGATTCTCTATTTGAGATTTTCTTTAAACACTCGACTGTCTCTTCAGAGAGAAAAAACAACGTGTATAGGTACTTAGAAACGGGATTTCTTCCTTTTTCTACGAAGTAAATTTCTACTATTACGGAAACAATATAATTCTTCGTGTGTGAGTAACTTTTAAACGCGTAGAATTTAAGAGAAAATTTCGAAGTAGAATTACTTGAGAAGTACAGGGTAAAATTTAAAAAAAATGCATCTACGTTTTTTAGATACACGTACAGATTTAACCGATTATTTTAATCATTGATCTTTATGGATTCAAGTCAGGATATCTTACACCGAAATATTACAAATAACGTGTCGCACAGCCACGTTCGCTGTTGATTATTGCCTATTATAAACGAATTTAATTCGCTGATAAGTAGAAGAAAAATTTGTGCGTTTCCGATCAATCCTTCCATATACCAACAGACATTTTCGCAAATAAATTTCATGCGTAGTCCCTTAATTCGCCGTCAAATATCAGTAGCCTTCGATGATTGCCTAACAAACTCTTCGAGTGTTATTTCAAAAAACTCGTCCGACCTAAAATCAACAACCTGCAACTTCCTGCTCCCCATCCTCCAAAATCAATTCCGCGCTGTTATTATCTAACACCTTTCTCTACACCTATCCCTACCACACGACCTGAGATCAAAATTCCTCGGAGGCTCCTAACCACGGTATTCACCTGCTAATTTCCTTTTCGATCGTTTGGAAACCGGAAGGGAACGCGATCGAAGACGATATCGCGGACGCGTTCTCATGCATTCCGGTAGGTCACGGTTAAGGATGGTGGACAGCTGGCCAAGACGGATCTCGCTGATCTCGTTGGAGATCGTCGAGTGTTTGTGAACGTCAAACCGCGTAGAGACAGCCACGCACGGGAATGGCGATAGACCTGGACGATGGTCGGGGTCCCTTTCTCGATTGTGCACGCCGCGTATGGGTCGAACGTCGCGAGAGGGGAAATCCAGAAGGGTCCACGAGAGAACAGAGTCTCCTCTTGGGATGTATGAAGCTATAAATCTTACGCGACAAATCGCTAGCTCGCTCGTTCGTTCTCAGGCTAATTGTTGGGACGCGGTCGAATACCGCTCTTCCTCCGCGAGACGTCCCTGAAGACGCTCCTCTTTCCACGTCCCCTGCGGCCCGGCATCGATGAGCGTACAATCGATTAATCGATTATCCGTTCTCCAGCCCCGTGGCATCGCGTTCCGCACCTGCGTATCCCCTGTCCGACGACGTCCCATCGCGAGGATTATTCTGTCGCTTCGCTCATCAACCGTGATTTCATCCTCGGATCTCAGCATGCGTTTCTTACACTTGCTCGATGGATTCGCGCGGGGAGATTTCAGAATTCTAGTTCGGTTAGAACGAAGGGGTTGCTAACGCGGTTAATGGAACCTGTTGACGACGAGGTAATCGTATCGAATTATATCGAAGTATAAGACGGCCATTCCGGAAGTTTCTTTTAAAACATCCTCATTTTATTTTTTACGTACGCTTTTACTTGCTCAAAGAGAGAGAGAGAGAGAGAGAGAGAGAGAGAGAGAGGACGTCATGGAACTATTATTATAGTTTGTTGGCGTATAGTCGTTGCACCGAAAAAGAGTTATTTATCTAGGGTGGCTGTTTTGGAAACTTCTCTTAGAATTTAATTTTTCTTAATTTTTCTACAAACTAATCTTTAGCACAGACCTGTACGTGTATAGGTACAATTTATCTGGTACAGATAGGATACTCGATAAGCGATATCTTTACACTTCAGGCGCGTTTCCAATGTGCTAGATCTAACTACGATTTCGAGAATCTGGGCCAACCGATCCGTGCAATTGGTTATTCGTCCATCTCGATTCATTTTGCCTCCAACCGCTAAAATTAACTACAAATAAAAATGACGTTAATTCGGAACCTGTGTACGGAAATCTGGTTGGCCGCGTGTCGCTGTGCTCGCGGACAAACGACGAACGCGCGAAGCAGCAACGGAAGAGAAATCCGGGCGCCCATTCCGTCTGCGAGGAAACTTTCTCGGCTAGCGTAAACAGCGTTATCGTTGTAACACGCGATAAGGTCGACTGCGGGTCACGATCCGTGGGCGTGCAGGTGCGGCGTGTTTTCCAACGTTCAGGAACACAACCTGCTCGTCGATCGTAAACGAATAAACAGGTGCGTCCAGTAGGAAAATCACGGCCACGGCGATAAAACCAGTCACCTGCCACGCGAATCGTTCAGGATCGAACGTAGAACAATGCGCCAGCCTTCGCGATGGAAAGCAGCGAAGGAATGTTCCGTGACTCTCGTTTTACTCGCCAGACGTTTCCACGTTTCTCCAGAGTATAGAAAGTGGACACTGTTTTGTTCCGGGAAATCTAGGGACTTTGAAAATTTCTTTTCTCGTTGTATCGGGAAACGTCGATTTCGATCGGACTTGGTGGAAGATCGCGAAACGCGGTGCAGTAAAGAGAAGAGGCGTTTCGTTGTGTCGTGTCACGCGTGTAACATGGAAAGTGGAATCGATGGTAATTGAGATTTTTAGATAATTTTTAATGTTTAGATTAAACGAGAAGGAATTTTAGAATTGTACAGAGATATATCGAATTACGCGAGTATCGATTCGAGGTTTGTCCGATGTCTTGGATGTTTAGATTAAGCGAAGGAAGAAAATTGGAGGCCCATAGAATCGTTATATTTTTTCGAAAGTTTGATAGTTTCAAATATGTAAATTGAATGAGAAAGCAATAGTAGAATTAGAGATTTATAAAATTACACGGGTATCGGCAAAGTTTTGTTCGCACCTCTCGTACGAACGGGGTTTCCGCTCGATCGAGCTTTACCGGGCATTCGAGTCAGCCGAACTCCGATAGCAGTATCTCACAATTAGTAAGTATACGTTACCACCTTGGCACGCAACAACATTATTCCTACATAACCAACAAACTGTAAATCTGTCGAGCGAAACACGAACACATTTGCCGCTCAATCGACAATTTTACAAAACGACAGTGACATTAGTCTACACGCGCGATAAGTTGTCTCCATAAGTTTCTCAATATTCCAAGAAACCAGTCTTGAATTCTATCAACGTTATTATAAAAAAATTTTTCAATTTTTCTCGTTTCCGTGTAATTATTACCATAAACATTTGCTTGCAGCTTGAAAATTCAACCGAAGCCTCTAAGTACTAAATCCATAAGAAGAAACGAATCGTGTAATCGGTGTGGAGAAGTAACGACTTCAGAATTCCGAGATTGATCGAAGATTAATCGCCGTGGGAGGAAAAATCCGTGGTCGTCCGGCGTGGTAACGGTAACCTGGACGGTGGAACGAAGCTCGGCTCTAGCGACTTTTCCAAGAAGGGTTCTGGCAAATCAGCCGAGGATCGTCTTTTCTGTTCGCGGTCTTGTCGTGCGCGCGGAGTCGGCCCCTTTACCGTCGTCGCCCTAGACGCCCGTCCGGAAAGTCAAACAATGCGACGTGCAGATTCCGCCTTATTTACTCGCGGTATCCGCTAGAAGGGCCCTCGACATGCAAAGCACGCGTTGTCATTTGCTCCCATCTCGAGCGGATCGGTTTACGTTCACCGCGCTCGAGGAAATCTCTCTCGCCGCACTCCACGGAAGACTCGCCAGTGTCCACTTCCTTCTTCCTCGTCCCTTTCTCGAGGCCTCCGCAACCTTCTCGCTGTCCGCTTTGTTTTTGCTTCGGTACTTTGCATCCACGCATCCCGACTTCCATCTCCTTCCACGTTGACGTTTCGCAAGCTTCGCGAACTCGTGTAACGCGTAAGGTTTCTTAACGTTTGCTGGTACCTGGCATTTTCTTTTCTTCGGCTTTAGTTTTTCCTGGAAATAAGTTGAATCTTTCTTCGTTCCTTCTGCATCGTTACAGTTACGAACGCTCTACATTCTCGCGGTAGTTCGTAGTAGTAGCACCATTTAGATTAAAATATCGTCGTAAAAAGAATCTATTTGGAACTCGATCTTATCTAGTGAGTTCTTACTCGCTATCGCAAGTGCTCGTTCTTTCGTATTCTATCGAGTAAATAAGAAATAAGGTCAACGCTCAGAGCCACCGTGCTTAACTGCACGAAGAAAAAATCTCCATTTCTATTTAAACTGTTTATAGTTTTGGAATATGTGGAATAAATATTCGGGACTTGTTCGTCCAGCAATGTACAGTTTCAGATGCTTCTCATAGTAAAATGAAGTTCCTCTTAACCTTCCCTCTCTCGGAGTCTCTTCGTATAATAGTACCCAGTTTATATAATAAGATAAAGACGCATCGTCTTCAATTTCAGATAAACAGCTGTTATATCAGCATTCAGACAATCATTAGATAATTACCATTTAGGCAATTTATAATATTTCGATTTATTTCTATCGAGAACCTGACTTCATCGCGAAGTACGGTTCTCGTGCTTCCGGCAGGCGATCGTGACTTCTCTTCGACAACTAGAATCGTTATAATCTAATCCTTATGATCTTCCCCCCACGTCGAACGAGGAAAGTGGCGATTTGCTTCGACACAAGCATCCCGGCCACGGATCGTTTTCCCGCGGCCACGCTGATCGTTTAGCTAACATTCGGTTGCTTGTAATTTTCTCGTAACGATACACAGCTCCGTTAATCGGTACTCGGGAAAACAGCTGTTCAGTTACGAATTATGGGATCGTGGGCGGTGTTAAATCATCGTGGAACGCGCGCGGTATTACTCGAGAATGCTGCGTCAACTTCTCAAGACTTTAATCTCGCTTCGCTTCTTTTTTTCTTCTTTCGTTTCGTTTCTCCTTTTCCCTTGGCTGCGTTTTCTGCCGTTTAGCTCTTCGCTATAGCTACATAGCGACGAAGAAAGCGGTATCGAAAATGGTTACAGCGACTAAGTCCTTCCAGATAATTATAATTATATGGAATTCTTAGTCTCGACGATTATTATAGAAAATCGAAAGTTTTCTGCCATTTCTGTCGTAATCCGGTTTTTTATATCGTTCTCGTATCCATTTTTTTATTTTCATATCGATCGATTTAGAACTCACGGTTCTCGTTTCTTTAGAAATTCATAAATTTGCATAAAGATGTACCATTAATTACGATATGTTTAAATTTCAGATTCGAAGGTTATATTTTGTATAAAGTTTGAATAAAGAATCGTATATTTTATGGATTTGTCCAGGATTTTACACGAAAAGCTGATTTGTGTCGATACTTTTGTTCGTTGCTATATTTTAGTTTATCGAGGCCGCGTAAACGCGCGGAGCACTGAAAACGTCCCGCGAAGGGCGCTATTAATTCTGATTTAAGTTCCCGTTACACGGTTTGTGTGGTCCCCATATATCAGACGGTGCTATCGCTTACCGCGAAGCAACGCCTTCGCGCGTACCCGGCTCCCGTTCCTCTTGCTATCTTACACGCGCGACGTCTACCGGATGAATAATTTGGATACAATCTTAATCCAATGACGCATGGCCTCCGGCCGGCGATCTCACGTGGCTGCTTTGCCCTGATTAAGGGCCGGCCTCCTTTCGTGCTACCGTAAATCTCCGCTTCGTTTTCTTGCAACACAAGTTTAATCCGTTCAATGGTGGCTACTTTACTTCTTGATTCATTCTAGGGACGCGAACATACCGTGTTGGCTTGTTTCGAAAGTATTGGCCAATTCTCCATTTCTTAAGTTTTATGGCGCGTCCGAGCGCAAATATTTTTTGCTCGATTTAAAATTTTTCCTTTCATCTGACATTTTACGATAAATGTATTTTAAAAAGCGATATCCTTTGCATTAAGTTGTTAATATATGTCGTCGGATGAAATATATATCGTCAAGTTCGCTCACTTGTTACGAGATATTTTATTCAGATATTTTTGTTCAGCGTAAGAAGACCGAATTTGTTTGAATGAAACGTTAAACGCTAAATTTACGATATTGTCACGGTGACTAATATTTTTCAATGTTTTGAAACGCACCAAACAGTATCGCATAGCTTCGAATGGCTCTAAATAGAGTATCACAGATGTAATAGATGTATGTCGATGATTTCGTTAGAAAATTATATGCTTACCTGTGTAGCGGCGTGTGAGACGCGTGCACAACGGGACACCCAGACACGTCAAATCCTCGTACAGATACCTGTCAACAGAAATTTCATTTTTTTACTTATCCGTTTATCGTATATCCGATCTTTTACCGTTATGTAAATTTCATATGACAAATGATTTTCATTTTCGTTACATAATTATCAGTTGAAGAAGCGGTACGTGTCTATGAACCTTAAAACACATGTGTCTGTGAGTCTATGAAACTTCTCTCGTGTCCCATCAAACGTATAATCTCAAACATTACCGTGTCTCTTATAAACTTCTTACGACACGAAATCGACAAAATACTCAAAAAATTCGAGGGTACGACGAGGACAAAGAGTTGCACGACCGAGTCGGAAGTCGCTGGCGATACTTTCCTTTCCCCAGCTGGGACCTCCGGAATCCGGTTGAATGGTTTGTAACCGTGCGCACGGAATTCTCGCCATAAATCAGATGTTGGAACGAAACGAAAGAAACGCGGCACACCGTTGTTCGTAGTCCCCGCTGGCCCGTGTAACATTTCGCGGGTCGCTAGTGTCGCCAGTATTTCGTGGCAATGTTCACCCTGTCGAGCTCTTTCGCGATCCAGAAGCTCCGTGGAAACGTAACGCTGAGAATCGAGCACTCACCGGGACCAGCGACCACCTCGCGACTACAAATTGCATTGTTCGCTCGTGTTAGCGGTCACGGTCAAGATATTTGATGGTATTCTTCTTCGATTCCTTCGCATGCCTGCGTTCTCGGTACGCCCAATCACTGCCGAGTTAATCCGATTACTTTCTTTCGCGTAGAATCTTGAAAATTCTCTGATTCAAAGTTTCGGATCATGGTATTTGTTAAGAATTGTGGATCTTTGGTGCCGAAATAATGTTGAAGGAACATTGAATATACACTGGGGTCTAATATTAAAATAATAATATATTTATTACAAGAAGGATTTCTCACATATTCTTCGATTCACACTTGCACGCGTCTCCGCACTTTTCCCACACACGACCGCTAACCGACTCTCCTTCCAGATGCTTCCAAACTCCCGCCAATCGTCACTTGTCCTAACAAAAGCCTGGACGCTTACGCACATGTATCCACACACTGATACTCACACACAAGTAACTCTAATACGCATTTAACCCAGTCCAGTACGGAAAATTATACATATCTCAGCAGTATTAGAACTTGTCTTCTTTGAACTCGTTAGGAGACGAGGAGTTCGCGTAATCCAAGTTCACCGATTCTGTTCATTTAAAATCCATTGTATCATGAAAACCGTCTACCTTAAAAATCCTCCAAAATTCTATACTTACGCATTCGCGAAGCAATAAATAATTTTCTATTTAAATAGCTCGACTACCGAAGCATCGAAGAATCGTCTCTAAATTTCAAACTACCAATCTGCCAACAGATTTCTGCTTCGAAAGGCTGTTCTCTTTTTCTGCCTCGAGAGTCTTTAAAATTCCCTCGGACAATTTACAACGCGTCTTGTGTCTCGGTCGAAGCGGCTATCTCACCAGGGTCAATGGTGAAAACAGCTCTAAAGTCGTCCAACTGTTTCATATACCTAGTCTCGCGTTCTTAAACGTTCTGCGGTCTCAATCGGTCGGAGAGGAGCTCCGTGACGCGGGGCGAACGAGAGAGCCGAGCACGGAGGTCGAGCAATAAGGAACAGAACGGTTTTGCGGTTCGACTCGGCGGTTCTCTCCCGCGGGGACTCTATTCTCCTTGTCCCCTGCGTACGTAGCCTGGCCGACCATCGTCGAGAAATATGATGATTGCAGGCTGCTACCATTTACAGTAGTGCGGTTTTGTCTCGTACCAGTGCGTTCCCCTCTTTCGACTATAGGTTTTCGCGTGTGCTCGTTGTTCTCGCGAGCCGCCACTCTTTCACGACTCCAAGCGACTTTAAGCTAATGCGCTTTTTCCACGAGTAATCGTCTTGTGCTTCGTTGCCGCGCCAGATCGTATCGTCGCGCGAACCCCGTTCCTCGAGGATGTCTTAATCTTTCCACGATCTCGAATATTATTGTCTTTGAAATCGCTTGGTAACTCGAATTTCGTGCGGTACGCGTTACACTCGTTAGACTCGGTACGTAATTGTAATTGCGTAGGAATCGAACGATCAATTTCAACGAAGCGAAAGAGTTCGTCTCGTTATTTTAAGAAAAAGGAATTCCGACTATCGTCGTAAGATTCTAGGAAGAATACTCGGAAGAGCCGCTTAAAATAGAAGAGGGTAGGATCGATAGCGTATGGGGATCGTCATCGAAGATCCATTTCGGTGATCGCGGCGGACAGAGTCACCGGCGCGCTGGTTTTCGTAAGCGATAAATCATCACGCGCCTCCACGGTGCTCGCACAATGCCGTACTAATCTTCCATCACGCACGCACGATATAACTACGCCCGCATGGCGTCTCGTGATTTACCATCCTGCGGCTAACCTCCATTATGTATGGCGCACGGTGGAAACTGTTGAGAATACCGTGCACCTTGCGCTCGGATAGTTACGTAGAGCCCGCGTCTCGAAAGTACGCCGGCGTGCATCGATTTTCAAGTTCCTGCTCACCGACACGGAACCTATTCGATCATCGTGATTCTCCCTTACACAACGTTATTTTCCTTTCGATTATAATTTTACGGAGGAACATTACTGTAAGTTTCAATTTTACCTTCTTCCATGACTCTATCTTGCTCTTTTGTATTTTTCATTTACTCGCAAGTGTCAACGTATAGGAGCTCTGTTTCTTATTTTCCTTTCTTTAATCGCGTATACTTTCTAAGTATGTACGTATTAAAAGTCGGGTCGTACGTTAACGATTACAAGCAGATTTAACGTTAATTTGACGCGAACGTTAGTGGTATCTCGTTTCCATTTTTTACCAAACGTCCTTCTGGAACGTTAAAGATCCTTCTTATTATCGAAGCGAGCTTGGGTCATAAAGTTCAAAGACTATACCGGGGCTAAGAAATAAGATTTATCAACTCTTTTAAGCAATAACTGTACTGCTACTTCCAAGAAGTTCCATATACATAGAAAGTAAATAACCCATCGTTAACAGGATACACAAACTAGCGCAACCATAATTCTCCCCGGATTTAATTGAACCAGTGCTCATTGTAGACTTATATCCTCGTTAACATCGATCCGGCATTGGCCATCTATCGGCGAATATCTGTCACTGGATATCTCCCTTCGGTAATAGAATTCCGTATTGGCCAGCATTTATCCTGGCTTATTCGCCGCCTAACATTTAAGATTTTCTCTGGGTTCTGGCGGTCGGCGATCGGCAACGACCACCATCCTCGTTACGATATTCTCGTTCTAATGTCCGTTGACATTACAACGTCCTCGGAGATTCTTTATCGGCGACCCGAGAGAGCCACGGCGCAGGAAAACCGCCGCGCGGCGGAACAAGCGGCCGAGATGATAGAGAAAGAGAAAGAGAAGAAGAAAAGAAAACGCGCATGGATGCATCGGGCCAGAGAAACGAGACAGAGAGAAAGAGCCCCGAAGAAATAAGGAGATAACGATATTTGCGCGCACATAACTCGCGTCCGATAGGAATAGGTCGTCGTCGTTGTCGTTGTCGTTGTCGTTGTCGTCGTCGTCGTCGTTGTCGTTAGGTAGCTTGGCGCGTTTCAAAGAATGGAGCAATAAAGGGGTTTACCGTATATGCGGACGATCGCCAGTACCTACGAGCAACGTACGATCGCTGGATTACAATAATTAAGTGTACACATCGGATCGCGATAAAATTTCATGGCTCGGAAGCCGCGCGCGCAGCTAATTCGCGGGAATTCGCCTTCTGGACGACTGTTCCCTTTGCCGACGAATCCCTTTCTTCGGTGAACGATTAAACGTTTCATCGATGGTAAACTACTTGAGACTACTTGAGAAAAAAATAAGCGGTGTAAGTAGGGCGAATAGATTTTTAAAAGATATCGACAAAGTCTGGTTAAATAGGGCCTGTTTACGCGAAAATGTAAATATTAATTTCCAATATTTATTAAACGATCTAATTCGATCGGATCTCGTTAACGTCTAAATTCGCTTGTCTTTGTCCTCGAAAGTACTCGAACGTCATTATGAACATATTACACGCGTTATAATAGAAAACGCTTTGAAGCTTCGTTAGCACCGTAACGAAGCGCGACTATCACGATTATAACGATAAAATCTGAAGACAATATTAGCGAATATTATTAGTAAATTATTATTAGGGGGCTCGGTTAAGTATTTCTCAAACGATCCGTCAAATATGCCGTAAGTTGGCGCTGTCATATTACAACGGTTGTAATCGAGGTTATGGTCCTAATTATCCCAAAGATCGTGGTCCGTACTATCCTAATACTCATTGTCGGTCACACTCCAAGCGTGGATTAAAGACTAAGTAAAACGAACGAAGCGTATATTTGTGTTTTAACGCGGACTTTACCTTCGGATTAGAAGATCGTGGATTACCAAGTACAAATTATGTATAATATTTCAACGTCTTACATCCGACTCACCTTCGGGTGATAAATATCTAATGCTAACACGCGTAGCCCCGGAAAAATCGTTAGGTAAGGGATCAATTATACCTACTTTATCTAATTATGAAATTGGAGTTGTAATGCTCAGAGTGCTAACATCAAGCAGGCTAAGATATTCTTCACTTTCCTCTAATGGGAGTAGATTCGTGCATTACTCACTAACTATGCCTGCCAAGTATTTTCTAATAGCGCCCATTCCACGGAAATTTGTTACGCAACGTCAGACGCAAAGAGTTAACGCGTTAATAAGAAGAAGATACGAATATTTAGGAAATTTTTCACCAGAAAATAAAAGTTCGTCCGACCGATTTGTTAAATGAAGATATTAAGCCAGCAAGTTTAAGTGAAATTAGGAATTTCTTACGATACGGCATTATTTCTGGAAATATGCTGTCTATCTTTCTGCAGAACAAACCATTCGCTTTCAATTTTTATGGGATACTCCGAGTGCAGTAGTGTACTAAATGAAAAAAAAAAAAAAAAAAAAAATAAGAAACGAATAGCTAAGCGTATTCATCTTATCGGACTTCCGTAACCGTGGAAACTCTATGGGACAGCGTGACGGAGAGCAAAGTGAGATCTCGACAGCGGGGAAAAAGAAAGAGAGCAGAGCAGGTTGTATCTTTGGGAAAGATAAGGGAATTTACGCGTACATAACTCGCGAAGCCGATAGGGATAGGTCGTCGTTGTCGTTAGTAGGTTGGCAGAGAGGTATGGAGCGATAAAAGGAGGACGAGAGAGCAGCGTCGACTCGCCAGCGGCTTTTTACGACCGATTTTCACGGAGTAACGGTCGTACGATTGAGAATTACGCCGTAGCGATCTCGGTGCTAATAGCGTACAAATCGAGCGGCTGCTATTATTCACTCGGTCCCTCGCGCATCCGTATATGTATCGCTTCGCGCTCGCGAACGGTTCTCGTCGCCTTGTAGAAAGATTTGCGAGCAGTTCAGGCTCGTCTACAGATTCTAACGATTCTTTATAGCACATACACTGCCGTTTATAAATATCGAAACGGTTTCGGTAAACGGACAGATTTATATCAACGATACTTAAAGGAAGAGCGAACAGTTGACGATCACAGAATAAAGGAGATTAGATATACGACGACGCGTACTTTTTGTTTGAAACGCTACAAGCTATTTTAGAATTCACCGATCAGCCGGCTTCGTGTTATTAAAATTGTGTTCAACTACGGGCGAAAAAATATCTTCGAATCGAATATCTTTACACTTACGTTAAGGCACGTCCTCCTCACCGGTAAATAACATTAAAATTAAACGATCGTCTTTTCGTCTCAGAATCTTCGATCAGAAGCAACGATGCCCTACCTTTTCATGGAAACGGAAAACTGTAAATTTCAATTAGTTAGTCACTGAGAAAAAGGTTTCGTAATTTCCGGTACAACTTTCGCGAGGTTGATGTTTTACGTGTTTCAATTCTTTTAGAAAATATACGTGTTTGATATACCGAAGTCAAATTCAAAGCGAGTTTGTAAAGACTCAGACCAATCCAGAAATTGAGTAGAAACTTGTAAAGTGGCTTGAACCGACTTACAATCAAAATCTCCTGGTGGCTATAAATTATCGATGAAAAAGGAATATCGCAACAAGAAGACGCATCGACTCGTTTGTCCATAGATTTTCAAATGGAAATTGAGTCCGCGATCGATCGAGTCCTCTCACGTATGATCGATCTTTCTCCTTCCTCGCTTTATCGTTCGAGTAATAGAGGAATACCGTAAATATGGAAAATAATCTTAACGGCAGTCCCTACGCGACGGCTAAATTATGATCGTCTAATCGAAGCACGCGAGTATCTCGTAGTTTACGAAGATTCGTCGTACATGGTAGTTCTCGAACGCGAGAATTAATCGGTTTTTGCGCGATCATAGGCAGAATAGTGCATCCGGGTTTCTAGTGAAATTAAGATTGAGTGACAAGTGCTTGAGAGAGTCAGCTGATTGAGCGATCCCAGCGGAAATGATGGGAACTTATGATCGACGGCGTTGGGTTTATCGAGAATTAAAGATGATACCGAAACGAGGATTATTAGGTTTTCTTTCGCTTAAAGTTATTCAATGATTTATACGAAGGCTCGGAAAAGATTTCTTAATGGAAAAGCTGCTTTTAGAATCAAACTCGTGCGATTAATTGCGACTAACCTGATACTTTTGTAATCTTTCGTGACCAATCGTAATAATATAACAACCAAATAACTTCAATTTCCATTCTTCGTCGTTTGGATTCTTTTCGGGTTTTCACATGGTGTTACGTTGTACTAAGAAATTATGCATCCTAACCGTGCAAACAAATGCGAGTAACGTATAAGTCAATGGACAACGTAATTTTATCGATATAACTTTAAACTATTATTGAATTTTCTTCGCGTGTTAGAAGATTATCGGCAAGTATAAACAAAAAGCTACCATTTACGTAAATCTAATTTAGTACTCTTATCGTTATCAATGGTCGAACAGGAGTTGTTCCCTCGAACGGGCAATAATCCTTAACTTATCGTCTTCTAAACATCCCTGCTCCCATCTATCTTCCACTCTCGCAATTACTCGATCGCTCGAATAAAAAATCACAGCGGAAATTCGCCTCGTTCAAACTCGCAAACGCAAGTACCATCGCACCCTGCGCGGGCAGCAATTTACGGCTAACGAACCGGCGATATCCATCCCCTCTCGTAATTCATATCCACGATGTCCGTCGGTTGTCGCTCGTGGCTGTTATTACGCGCATTAACGATGCGCGTGCACGCGCGTTGGACCACGGCTCCGACGAAATACGCGGACGTCGCATGAAGACGTAAACGGATGAAATAATGGTGTGACATAACCGGCGGGCGTGTGCAGCCTGATCCCACGGTTAATTCACTGACTTGGCCAGCTCTAATGACGCAATTGAGCGAAAGGAACGACACGTCTTTCCTCTCTCTCTCGTCCTGGGTTTCGTTTTGATTTCATTAATGGATCGGGTGCGCACTAATGCGACTTTGTTTGCCGAGCACTCGGCACGCATTAAGAGGAGCTACGCCGCGCTGGACACACGCGTCGTTTCGCGCTTCGCCATCGCACAAGATCGTCTTTTCCTTCGCTTTTCTTTTCTTTTTCTCTCTTGTTTTACCGAGAGAATTCTTTTTTTAGGAGAGAAATCCTCTGCTCTTTGCGATGACCCGTTTTTTACCATTATGAGTTTCCTGCTTTCGTCGAGGACTTGCGCGGTATTTGATCACATTTCCGCGTGCAATTTCATCTAAAGATTTCCTGAGTTGTTATGGAAGTACCGTTATCTTATAATTACCGCTTTTTATATGGTTTTTGTATGCTTTAACCTTTGCAGAATTTTTCTTTCGAGTCGAGGAAGAAACCTTTTCCGTCCAATCGTCGACAGAAAACGAACACGTATGTATCGGAAAGTACTTTCTGGTTAGCGTATAATGCGTTGAATTAATCTCACCGAAATTGGATACATCTGGTTAAACGATAACATGTGACAGTACAATATGCAATCTCAAGCGTGAAAGGATTAAGATATTATGCTTGTCGGTTGATTTCGAAGCCTGACGAATTTATATTTTCACGCTAATTTTCTTCTTTCTAGCTTTTCGCCACAGGATTCGTACCTTTTGTTCCATTTCCTTGCTCCGTCGTTTCTTCCACTCAATTTTCTTCTTTGAAACGCGCGTTCCTGACCAAACAATACCAGCCTTGCTTCTGCTTTGTAGCCTCTCCTCAGGCATCTTCCATAAGTCTCTCAGATCGTTCAGATTTTTCCTTCCTGCTTCTCGAAGATTCTCCCGTCTTCCCCCTTCCTCCTACCTTTTGCACGTCGACGTTACAACTCTCTTCGACTCTTCGACATCGCCTTTTCACCCTCAACATCCCTTTTTTCCTTTTCCAAGATTTCATTTCCATCGCTTCGCTTTTCCATTCCTTAAGATTCCACGCGGTGTTCTTTCCTTATTGCTAACACGCGAGTTGAAATACCAAGATAAAGAAAAAGTGGAAAGCGCGCAATCCTATTGAATATCCATAATATGTAAAGATATGTAAAATATCCAGAAACGTAATTATTTACGCATATTGATTTTCGTTACATTGCCTTAATTCTAATCAGTTGTATATAAAATATGCAGAAATACATATTAAAAGTCGATAGTGCTTGTCGTTAATGTTAATTACATTCGCGAAAATATGAATTTGCAGGAACATCTGGAACCTATCGACATTACTATTAATATTCCACAACAAAGTTCTTCGTCGATCTTTCATATGGCTCATCCACCTCTATCCTCGTCGTCCTCGTCCTCTTCCTACCCTGTTCCACGGGATCACCTGACCACGCGGCGACCTAGCGAGGAATTAACACTTCCAGCAGCGTACCGAGCGCTCGGCTCGCTTGGTTTGCTTATGCTAATCGACGCGAGCGGTTTCGTGCCGTCTCGCCGCGTCGCCGACGCTTCAAATATATTAATTAACATCGTCATTAAGCCGGCTGGCCGCCAGTTACTGGGTCTACCTTCTGCATCTCTATCCTCTCGCCTAACCTCATCTCGATCCGTCTCTAGCAACGATCCCACGAAGACATACACCCAGAACCTCTCTTAAAACGCGCCACAAGCAAACCACGACTATTTGCGAATGTACAGCTTTATTTCATCGGTTGATTGCTAGAGAGGAACATTACAGGAGCCGACAGATGCTAAATTCGTACTTCATTCGCGAGGACGCGCTAGATCGACCGTTCGATTATGTTAATGGGATTAAGTAACGGGTTCATGGATCCCGTGACTTCGCTGTTCCTTCTTGTTTTTTACCTCTTCGCGTTGTCCAAGCTACGAGCTCAGGAAGCGAGTCAAGGACCAGATAATTGTTTGTTCGTGCGAACCAGAGTTAATACACCAAGGTAGGGTCGTCTGAATTTCAACAGCTTAGAATTCGATCTTGCACTTTGCACGAAACCAATCGGCGAGCCAGCTTTCACTAAATTTCTTACATTTACGATTAAAGTAAGATTATCGGTGGACCGACTAAAATTTTCAACGGTGCGAATGATTTAGATAACATCTTGCGAGAGAAAGTGTGCGAATACGATAAAATTCGTGCGCCAATCGACTCGTCGGTATAGCAGCGAAATAAAATATGCCGACTCGAGTGACTCTACCTCACCCTACGCTATTCTTCCTTTCTTCCCCTTTTTCTTCGCGTATTAAAAGTTACCGGGTTTAGGAACGAAGTCGACTCGTGCGAACCAGAGCCAACAGCGAAGAAAATTCCACGGAACGGTATCACACGGTGTGTAGCGGTAATTAACGATCGAGTTGCACTGCTTTGTCGCTAATCATTTTCACCGTGTACCGAAAGTCGTTCGCGTAGAGAAAATATGGCCTATCGGCCGAGGCCGTGCACCGCTCCTTAACTCGTTGTTCGATGCAATCGCTTCGACGATACACGATCGTCCTAATTAGGCGGTAATTAGATTCTGTTCGGTGATTCGAGAGCTCGTGCACCGCAACGTGGCATCTGGCCGTGGCGCGGTGCCCGGCCACCTTCTCGCGGAAGCGAGCGTACGCGCGAGGCAACGTTTCGCTCCGAACGAAATTTCTTAAGGCCTGTGACCCGGTTCCGTTCGAAATCAAAGGGGATAATTGGGTTAGGATCGGTGACACAGCCGTGATTTCGATCACGATCGAGCCAACCTGGCGATGTTGCGCTGATCGATTGAGCACGTGATCGGTTAATCGGTGTATCGTGATGAAGTACGGTATCTTTCGTGAATGGTTTTCTTTCTATCGAGTTAGAGGTGAAATTGAAGAGCGGATCAGGACAGTGTAGTAGAACTCGATTCGCCTAAATCCAATGGATTAGTTCGTACAATTAAATTCTCTCGCAAGTGAACTCAATGGAAAGTAGTTCGTTTAATACGAGCAAATAATAAAATTAAAGCGGGAAGATCGTTTAAAATTATATGGAGTTACGCTGTATCTACTGTAATTTACTATATTTAATATATGGGTAACAGGTATCGATCGTTATAAAAATTTGTTTATCCGCGTCGCATTGGCTCGGAAGAATTCACTCGTAGGGACAAATACGTAAAAGGAAAGGATTGCGCGAAATGGCAACGGGGGAGCAAAGGTGCGTTACCGATTCCACTGGAGGGACGGGGTTGTGAATTCCATAGGGCACGCCGGTGTAGACCGACTCCTGCACCTTCCAGCGTCGCTTTGTCCGGTGTTATTTACTGCGCGCAACTCTGACCGCGTAAATTATGGCGAGGCCGACTTTCATAAATTCCGAGACGAGATATGGAGCGACAAATTCAAGTCGTTGGACCTGGCGCCCAGGTCGCGGGCTCACACGCGCAAGCTCACGGTAGCGCGCACGTCTGCATCGTCGAGCTACAGGACGTTTCACTGATTTCGCGACCAACTTGAGAGAAATACGAGAAACGTTTTTAAAGCAATTCGTAAACTCGTATAGACGTTAAAAATTATTCTATTTGTCACCGCGTAACGTACAATACGTTACGTAACGCGGTGACAAATAGAAATGGATCCGCTGTAGTCGGACAATTCGCGTCTCACTTTACTACTTTAAAAGTTATTACCTTTGCTACCATTGTCGCGAATCTCCAGGTTTACGATTTCTATGTCGGTTTTAAAATTAACGCGATAAAACCTTGGCAAAATCCATGGCATGATCCAACCTAATTTCCTCCAAAATCGGCATTTATTTTTTATTAAACTTATTTCTTATTAAGCTTGAAAGCACACCTAATATTTTTATGTACTTTTACCAAAAATTTTTCGTTACGCGGCAAATTTTAAGTAAAAATTTTCTATACTATGCGAATACGTGTACACAAAAATTGGTCACAACTGTATCAATGAAGCGATCTGTAGAACGCGGGAAGCACGATGAGATGCAAGAGTTAGATTATCGTTTGTGTAGCGACTTCCTGCTGCGATAAACGCATTAGCGGCGCCCTCGAGTTCTTATCCCTGATATCGACCCTGTAAGCGAATCCTGAAAAAATTTCTTTACACTCTTACCGTATGTGGATCAAGCGTTGGTTCCGTGAAAAGGAAGCGCGATCGTCATACAGGAGGACCGACGTGTTTCAACCGGGAAAGATGCGGGTCAAAATTTATAGGAAGCTTACAACGATAACATGCATCTTCCGTTTGTATAGCGCCTTTGCATTTGACCGATACAACGTTTTATTTATTGGGATATTTTGTTCCTTCGTCGTCGAACAGATGTCTGATCCATTCCTTTTAACGATCTCTCATTATACCGACCGACTGTTACAATAATTATCGTGAATCGATGAAAATTTGTGCGATGGCAATTTCCTAAACTTTATTACTTGGTCTTTTACGTTTGATATTTATATTTCGCTTCGATGGGAATGCTTTATTGAAATTTTACCAAAGGGAAAAATTTTAGATTTTAAGTAGGAAAAATCCGTAACATCGTGGAAAAAGAACGAAGAAGAAAGAAACGGTGTTACGCAGGGAAAAGGAAGAAGAGGAGAGACGGTGATCCCGAACGACGTCGAGGAGAGAACACCACGGAGATCCCAATCTTGCGTGGAGGCCTCTCGAGTAGTGAGTAAAAGGTGGCTAACATCTCGAACATCGTCCCTGTAATCTAATGAGCACCTGCTAGGAGCGCCGCCTACGCTTTGTATATAGACGAACACTTCTATGCACAGCATCGCGTACGTGCTCCTCAGGGCCGTAGTTTCATCCCACACGAATCTCTTTTTCCCATGGCTTCTCAACAAATTTCCATCGGCTTTATTTTCTATCGCTAGTCAGGTAGTTTCAAACGATCGTAAATCGCTAACTTTCCTCGAATTCCTCGCTGGGAAGAATATCGTTAGATTGTAAAAAAAAAAAAAAAAATAGCTAATAAAGACGATAAAGATGCTGGTGATCCGTTAGACACGAGTTAGACACCCGAGGTTCAACGGCGAATAGCGCGTTACAACTCGATAAGACGGAGAAGAACGCGCGAACACGCAAAGTCGAGCAACGTTGACGCGATCGCTGACAGAAATTCGCAAAGTAGCCAGCAAAGACAACGAAAGACGAGTAGCAAATTGTGAAAAGATCGCGATCCCTTCTACGTCGGCTCAAGACCAAACGGTATATTATAACGCTTCGATCGATATCCAAGAAGAAGGAAACGCGGAATCGTTAGGTCCGTGTCCCTAGCATCCCCCTCGATTTGATCGTGGAGCCGCGGGACCGATAGAGCACGAGCTGCGAGGCGAAGACGAAGAAGGTAGCCGGCGTATCGGATATCAACGGCAAGGAAGACAAATAGCGAGACGCAGCGAGAACGTTCTCTTTGCGAGGCCATCCACCGCAGGGCCGTATATCCTCGCGCGAGATCTCGAACTCCTGACGGATGGCTTCCACTGGCGTAGACACGGCGGAGGGAATATCGGTGTCCGGGATAGAGGGCAACGTAAGGAGAAGAAGAAGAAAAAGAAGAAGAAGAAGAAGCAGAAGAAGAAGGAGAGAAGTAATAAAAAGAAAGAGAGAGAAGGGAAAAGAGAAGCAGAGAGAGCAGCCGGTGTCGCGCGACGGCCCTGTGCCTTCTCGCCGTCAAACAAACGGCGAACGCACGGTCCAACACCCGCGGATGCGTATGTACTAGCCAGAGACGTCAGCTTGGACCCCGGGTAGAGGGGCACGGCTATATGTTATGAGGGTACAGGTGCCGGTTTATCCTCCTTCTTCACCATTCCGCTTCCACCTCCAGCTGAAAAGGCTCCTTGTCCCTCCCTGCGGCGCGTTCTCTCGGCGTTGTCTACGGCCACGCTGCGGCTGCTGCCTCTCCTCTTCATTTTTTTCCTTCTTCCTCTCCTCTCTCTCTCTCTCTCTCTCTCATTCTCCGCATCTCCCTCTGTGTTTCTCTTTCGTACAACCGCTCTTCTGCCCCTCCGCGCGCGCGCGCGCGAGCGCAACCACGGCTCTCTTCTTCGTGCCCTCGAGACTCACCGTCGTGTTGTGCTCGTAGTGACGTCGTCGGTGTCCGTGAGACGGTCGACTATGCCGCAGAATCCCGTTCGTATGCGTGAGGTCGCCACGAGTGCGGGTGAAAGTCTACCGCGGGTCACCAGCCGCCTCTATCCCGCCTCTCCGCTATACGGGTGCACCTATATCGCGCGCGATGGTCAACTCATGGACCGCGGACTATAGAGGCCGTTTGCCTGCTTCCCTCCGCGTGAAAATGCCGGGCTACCATCCGCGCAACCACGCCGAGACCGTATCTCGATATCTCGTTTGGGATTCGAAAGATAGCCTGGCGCCGATAAAACCGATCTACCGGCTCGCCACCGCTTCCTACTCGATCGTGGACCGGCCCGCGACCTTCTTTTCACAGCTAATACGCGCTGATCGTTTCGGGTCAAACGTTCTTCGGAGAAGCTGGATTTGTAATGGGTTAGAGATCGGAGATCTGGCTGAAAAGTAGGATGACTCCAGAGCGTACGAAGCGCATAAATTGTAGCAATCGAATTTTGTATTGAGTTTCAGTGAAGTACTCCAATGTTCGAGCGTTCCAGTTTCAAGGACATCGTTTCGATTTCAACACCTCCATCGATTTCCCTATTCTTTGCTTTATGTCGTCACTTCGAGTTGTAATCGAGCAGCTGGTTGGCAGAAATTGCGCGTCAGCCGCTGGTAAACAACTATCCGGTGATAGTTCGGCCGGTGAAAGCGTCGGGTGTAACATTGTCGCGAGGCGTCGGTCGCGGGGTTAGGCGATACGCGCGATTTCGCCTCATCTTGGGTCGCGCGAAACTCTTCGAGATCAGGTGGGGGTCCCTGGCTTCCCCCGGGGAAGGGGGCAGTTAACTGGACGCGCGCCATTCCCCGACACCAAATCCACGCTCCGGGATGTCGCTCTTAAGCCGCGACCTCGCTCGATTCCGCTTTTACCTGCCGCTGACTTGGAGGACCAACTCGATACAAATATATCTTTAATCGAATTCACGTTCGTCTCGTCTTAAGACCTTTTGCGCCCCGCTGAATGTATCGAAGTCTGACGTTGTCTGATCGTTGTCTGACGAGAGTGAAGCGATCAATATAGAGGATGAAGATATCGCGCTTATACTTTTTCCAACAGAATTATAGAAACGAAACCGAGATAGAGATTCCCGTCGCTTCGTAAATGTTACAATACGCATACTTTACTTTGATTATTTTGGATGTTGCGTACACTTTTGCGTATCTAATTTTCCCACAAACGCATAAATTTCCGCAGCTTGGTTACGATAGTTAAATAGTTATGCAGATTTCATTTATGGAAGAGTTAAGTAGGTTTGGAGATGGCGAAATTTCATCATACGGAGATGCAGATTTGACTTGCATAAAAAAAAGAAGTAGAATTGGTCGTAGCTGAGTTTTATGATATGGAAATGTAAATATGTCGCATACATATATTTGATATGTAGATTGGATCTGTGCAAGAACGAAGTAGAATCGCAGACGGATAGATTTTATATGGAGATGCGCGATGCGTTACGTAGATTCTCACTTATGGAAGAGTGAAATAAATGGAGTTGTAGACGGATAAATTTTGGGATATGGAGATGCGTGTCGTGTACTGTCTGCGTTCGATTTATAAAAAAGTGAAGTAGAATCGGAGATGAACATTTTAGAATACATTTGAGCGCGCGCGAATTCGACTGAAGGTTACACCGTCTGTTTGTCAAAATCAAAAGTCAAAATCAACAATTTTGTGAATCGGTTGCTGGGGGAAAACTAAAGAACTCGTCCAAATACGGATACTCTGTGAAATCAAGAATCACGCTCTTGGACGATTTCGTAAACGAACAACTGCGAAAGAACCAAAGATTAACCAGCGATATCTTCCGCGAGATTTAGACGAAGCTCGATTTTTATCGCGAGGAGAGTAGTAACAGAACCGTTACTGGAAGCGTACACGTTCGGCTAATGAACGTATCCTGATAAGTTAGAGGAAAAGAACAGGAAGTCGCAAGCGTAGCGATAGTTACTGCGGCGAGGTAAAGTTACGAACGGACGATTTCTAACGCGTGCCAAGAGCCATTCGCGGAACTAAGACGGCGTTTTCACGGAGCGATGCGACTTGGTCTCGCGTAACTCGCTTCATTTGCCGCTAGTCACGTGTCTGCTTGACAAAGTACCGGCTTGTAATTCGCCTTAGGTTCGTGGCTGCCCTCTAGAGGCTGTGTATTGCTGTCCGCGAGCCTGCAACAAACACTACACTATTTCGAGTGTCGATAAATCGCGTCGAAGTATGCGGGTCTAACTAAACTCTCTCGAGTTGCTTAGGATGTTTAATATAAACTGATGTACATTTATACAGGTGCAATTCGATCCCAAGACACGGCAATTTCTACCAGTCTCGTTATTTTTAGCTTTTTGGAATAGTCTCGGACTTTTCTAGTTTCAGTTTCTTCCACATCCGACGTTGTTCAGTGGAATTTATCTTCTTTCGTCTCGATCGAAAATTACGTCTTCTTCGTTTTCTATGACGTTAGATGTCGAGTAACTGGCAACGAAACGACAAACTTTTGAAATCAATATGCTCGAAATTTCCTGGCAATCACACGAAATAAAAGACGGATTCTACGCAATTTTTCGATTTTAAGACGTACGACGAGTCTCCTCGCTGTTTCGAATCTACGAAAATCGTACATTTCCTGAGAAACGGTTCTCTTCGCGTACGTTTTTAATTATCAGCGAAGCGTTGATCGAGCAACACCGCGGATGACAAGATCAACAACTCGGTCACGAGCAGCGGAACAGCGTAATTTATAAGTCGGATCGGTAAGCGTCCCGAGGTAATTACCGTCGAGCTTCTCGACCCGTTCGAACTTAAAGTCACCGACGACCTGCCGCGGTAGAGAATCCAATCGCGTAGAAGGTGGAAGAGCAACGAAGAAGAAAGAGAGAGAGAGAGAGAGAGAAGGTTGAGCAAAGAGGGCGAGGAGATCGGAGGAGGTGGTAGGTTCTCCTGATTTATGCCATGCGCTTTATGAGCGGCGCGCTTCTTGCGCGGCCGCGGCGTAAATTTTGTCCGTTGTTGCGAATCGCCGCGCGGATGCAGGAAATACGTAGCGAGGAGGAGACACGAGGAGAAGAAATCGAGACCTCGTCGAGTCGAGGCCCTCCTAACCCGGCCGTTCAGACTTTCTTTTTAAACAACGACCCCGCTCGCTTTCCCCGGAACGATTTTCAATGTACCGGTATCTAACAGTCGACAATCCAGAGACATTTATGGACCTTACTCGATACATCTGACGATGTTCTACTTCTTGATTTATTTACCAACCTGATCGACTCTTTGATCTTCAAAGAGAGCTGTGCGATTGTTCGCAGGAGAATCGTATTTCTTCCGTCTTTAATGGGATTCGTTGAAAGAGAGTTTGACGCACAAATATTATTCTCTGTGCAGAATTTGCCAATACTTTGGCATATTCGTCAGAATCTAGGAGAAACATTCTAATTATTTAAGAACGATGTACACGCGTGCACGATCCAAAGGCACGAAATGGACCTTTGGTAGTTTTCTACTGAAAACTCGATTCACCTACAGCGAAACGTACGAACTTTCCATTTCTTATTAGAATTTTCCTGATTTCACTTGTATCTTCGTTTCATGAGATAAATTGCACGATTTCGCGAATCTCAACGAATGCCGCCGCGACGACTGCGTTGCAACGCTTGAACAATCTTATTCTAAATTATGTAACAGATTTTCAAATTCGGAACACATAATTGTTCGTGTGCCATTGTAACGATTACGAGTCTCGATAGCCAGTACGCCTCAGCCGTAGGACGCGACGTACGGGTTCAATAGTGAAAGGATTAATACCAGGTAATAAAATATCTATTCAAACGCGGAGATACAGACGCAAACAAACATGAAACGTAATCTCGTGAGATTGAATTCTATCAAGGGCTCTGGCGGCGCTGCTTTTTCCGCAGCTTTCAGGTATGTTGATTGCGAGCAACGATGCGCGCCTCTGCGCATAGGTGCTCCGGTCGCATAGCTGCGCCGCGCCGACTGCAACTATGCGCCGTGCGCCGCTATAATGCCGTGTCGTTGAGCGACATCGGTTAAACGATGCTCCCGAGCGTGCAGCCGCGGATCGCGCGCCGCCCCGAGCCGAACAGATAACCGACGGACACGTGGGAAAATTACCGTGGCCGGCCTTCGCCGATTCCTCAATCCTTTACGCGGCCCATTGTGACTTCAGCATTTACATACCGCTATTGATTTATTCCGGTGCTGTCCGAGCGCACGCACCGAGAGCACCGCTTCTATAAAGAGAACGGCGAACCCGTGAGAATCGAGTATTCGTCAACTTTCGTGCGTTTATTACATTTTGTCTATTTACATCGCCGAGCTGAATCGAGCGTCTACGCCGATTGTACGATAGGATTTTTCTTTCGGCGAGGTAAAATCGTTTCGGTACGTCTCTTACATCTTGTTCACATTATCGAATAGAGTCGAGTTTGAACTCGGACTTTCTAGCGGCGATTTTTCTTCGCGTCGTTCCTTCTTTCGCATCCCAAGGCACTTTAATCGACGTTACTTTTTTCTTTTCCACAGTATGCACGCTTCCACGAACAGCAACGTCATTGCAATCAATCAAAACGGAATCGCAATTAAGGAGACTCCCGAAAGGAACGACCTGCATAATTAACGACCGACGATTTCCTCCGTGACTTTACGATCGAATTTCACTTTCTTTTACGGCACCGCGCCGATGTCGCTTCTAAATCTTCTTTGAACAACGTAACTTTAAAACAGAATCCCAATAAGCGAGAGAAGATTCTAAATAAATTCGTGACTTTCTAAAGGGAATATATATTCGTAAAAATGAAATTTGATTAACTTATATATGACAATTGTAATTACTAATCGATTCAATTCCGTGGTAAAAGCGGACAAATGGAATAAAAGTCGTTCCTTTTCTAGAAGAAGCAGTAATTCTGCCGCAGAAGACGTAGATTTATAACGATAGTCGATCATCGGCTACGTATATCCATTAAAAGTCTGAGTTAAAACGCCGTGAAAACAATACAAAATTTTATACAATAGGAATTCGCGTTCGGAGAAGTAGATTCGATCAACGAGACTCGGACAAACGGGCGTTACTTGAAGTTTCCTTGTAAAATTAATTTTTGTTTATCGCAATATTTGTTAATTTAAGTTATGTAAAATTTCTACGCGCAACTCTCGAAGAAAGATCCGTCACTGCAGATACAACTATAAAACAGAAGCTGTTACAAACTATTACAGCGAATACAGCGTTAACTTCAAGAATAACTCGTTCGCGTTTCCAAGAAAAATAACATCAAACAAATCAATCGAACGACTCCAACGTCATCAAACACGGCTCAACTACGATATATCTCTCCTCGTCCACCTACCCACAATCCCATCACACTCGACGTAACAGTTATCTCTTTCGAGACAACTCGAACGTCCTACCACTGGTACATGGAAAACTTCTCAAGCTCGAAGCTTCTGACTCGACAAACCTAGGCTGGCACTCATCATCATTCGTCTCCCACATCGTGTTACGCACCTCCATGCTCGATTACGAAACGACGATGCGCAGCCTCTTCGTCGAATCTCATCTTCGGGCTGAAACAATCTCGCGGAAGCCAATCATTACTCTCGACGCAACCAGAAGCGGGTTCGTTGGTGTCTTTACGATCGTCGCGACGCGAAACGTCGTCCTTCTCGCCGTTTGCTTCGTCGTATACGCCAAGTGTGTCGTCCTATTGCTTCTCCATCTTCTTTGCTCTTCTTCTTCGTCTATGTTTCTTGTACGTTTGGTCCGCGGCGGTCGCGATGAATGGTAGACCGTTTTCTCCAGCTGCTTTACGATCGAATTCCATTCTCTTCTTTCACGCGCGACCAGGGGAAGCCTGGAGCTGTCGTTCCTCTCGCGGTGAGAGAAGGAGACAAGGAGGACTGGAAGAAGACTTGGCTGGGTGGACACGTTGGGAGAGGCAGATATCGCGAAAACGAATGCTCGGAACGCTGGCGTGCGCTCGAAAAACTGGTCGCGCCACCTACACCACAGCCGAGAGTGGTCAAAGGTCAGCTACTCGTAGCCGGTAGACGCGATTTTTTTCGTAGAACGTGTGCCAATGAAAACAGGGTTATTAATAAATCGACGTAATCGTAGTCGTTCAGGTTTTGACGTAGTACGAGGAAGAAGAAGAGGAGGAGGAGAGTTGGCAGAGGAGATTCTCAGTTGCGAGGTTTTATAAGGCCGGTGGGAGGAATAAATTAAAAATAAAATCAACAGAAGAAGGCCAGGCGTCGCGACATTGCATTAATAAATTGCACCAACGTCCCGTTCGAGGCTCTTCGTTCGCGTCTCCTTTCGATAGTCGCCTTCTGTCTGGTTACGTAGAATGATATCTCTTTCTGTTGTCAGACTCGATAAATATTAGGGGTTACTGGTACGGCGTGGTAAGCGCTTAATCGTGCCACGTTTTAAATTTTGGATTAGACGGTGATCAACAGAGATCGTTCGGAGTGGGCTTTGGTCGTGGTAGAGCCGTGTATTCGGTCGAGTAAGTCGGGAATTATAGATGCTACGAGCAGTGGGACTAAAATGCGTCGCTTCGTCGAATTTGTTCAACGCAGACTTGAGTCACGAACTATCGTATATCTGTAGGATAGAAAATGGTTTTAGATATTTTATCGTTGCTCGTCGTTGTCACTGCGTAATTATGCCCGATCGATAGGTTCGATTTTATCACAGGTAAAATGTCAGCAAGAATCAAGAGTTGTCGTGCCCGGTGAAGCATAGAACCAAGAGAATTTCGCTATACGCGATAGCGAAGGATTACACCATCCCCGTTTGGAAAAAGCCCGAGCTCGACTTTTCGCGCGAAGGCAATCTTTCAAGCAGTCCCGTGCAGGGACCGTGGTACCTATGGGACGTGGAGACCAGTGGTCGTTTCTTTGGGAACGTGGTTCGGGGGCCGAAGGCGTACGGCGTGGAGCAGTATCCTGGATACACCGGCATCTAGATACTTCCTTGGCGAGCTTCAGTCCCGTATCTGAGCGTAGATCGGAATTCAGGTACACGGTAGCACTACCTCGAGGCGCACAGCTCGTGAACACCACCAACTCCGTGGAGACTCCGGCCGATAGATGGAAAGAGAGCGTAGATTCCCGAGGGAGGAAGAGGGAAACTCGCGTAGGGGACGAAAAGGGAGAGACGGAGAGAGCAGGCGAATAGCGTGGACGAGGATAGAGCGAATGGAAGCGAGAAGAAAAGAGAAGAGAAGAAAGGAGGGAGTCGGGAGAAGGGGAGAGAATGGGTGTGCGAGAGAACGGAGAGACTTCAGCCCCGGCGGCTCTCTCGAGGTCCGCGGTGATCTACCGTCCCGAGCCAAGCCCCTCATTAACGCCTTTGCTAAGAAATTACACGCAGTCGGTGGCAAACAAGAGCAAGAAGGTGTTGGCCGTGCTCGTTCGAATACACGAGACCTCTGCCGTTTTCTGCCCCTCGCCGATTCCCTCCCCTTCGCCGTTCCTTTCTTCTCTTATCCACCCGCGCCCTTCCACCTTCGCCTCCCCATTTATTCTATCTCCGTCTCCCTCTTTGCACGTCGTAAACCGTGCGAACCTGCGCAGCCAATTCGATCGAGATTCTGGTCCAGATAGCGAACGGACTGTTCGCGCTGAACGCGCTCCTCTCGCGAGCCTTCCACTTTAAACACTACTTCCGGCCGATCTGTGAGAGTCAGAAGCGGTTAGGGTGTGTGGTGTGATCGTGGTTTTCAACCGATCCAAACTTCTTTCGTGAGATGCTTCTTTAAATCGTTGAAATTATCTTGCCTACGAGAGTATAATACGAACTACTTGAAGTAAAATGTGAAGTATGCCGTGAAGTATTTCAAGTACGAAGTATTAACAAGTTAGAGTAACGCGAATATGAGATAGCTCAAACGAAATGTATATCACGATCATGTTTTCAACCTAATAGTTGCATAGGAATGAGTTCTATATAACACAGTGACTGTCTTATGACTCGCTTATCGAATCAACGAAGCGAACGCAAACGTCTGTCATCGTACGTAGCATTAACTGTAAATAATTTTTGTAAATGCAACGCGATAATACGAAAATATTCCACTGCACACTCTGATATTTTCAAATCGATATCGCGATCCCAATACCTCGCATCTCATCTTGATCTCGCGACACGCTTGCGTTTGTCCGCTCGTGAAACGATCTTAACCATCCTGGATGCCCGACCGTCTCCTTCTCCTCCCGTTCCGCTTTGTTTCTTGTTCTTTCTGTGTTGCCCCGGCCCAGAAACATTCACCCACATCGGTCACTCGCGCGATCCGCCCGACGACATTCGACAGCGGGGGGTCGCGATGTTTCCCGTCAGTACGTCAGTCATTTCGATCGTAACACGCACCGGCTGGTCCGAGGGGAGCAGGAGCGCGCAGGAATTCGGCCGATCAGCCAGTGAAACATCGCCGACGTCCGGCGAACGACGTCATCCGGCAACGGCTCTTCGATATCGATAAATGTAACACGTCGGTTTGATCCGTTCAGATAAGGATCGAAGAGCAACGGTACCGACTAAATTGCGCAAAAATTGGGGAATATCGGTTGGTTTGGAAGCTGGCTGACCATGTCCGTTTATTCCAACGTTGAAATTATTAAATTGGATAGAATGATTCGCCTTAGATTTTTTATTTTTCCAACTAAACAGTTGGAATGGTAAATTCCACGATACAAAGACGAAACACAATTTTGCTGATAAGGAATTTCAACGTTCGTTACCTTATAGATTCAGAAGGAAAATTGGACAACTAGCTGCACGCAAATTCGCTGACATCAACTATAAAATTTCAAGAGTCGTTTACCTAATCCTTTTTACCTAAATCCCACGCTGTTCCTCCATTATCTTCGTATATTTCTGCTGAAAATCTGTCTACTTAAAAATACTCACAAAATACTCTCCCGATTATGCAAGAATGACAAAACTAACGGCGGACCGAAGATGTCGAGAACGCGGTAAGACGATCGGTGAGGGGTCCTTGTTGCGCCTCGCGATCCCGCGGGCGCCTAGAGAAGTAAGAGAATGTGTTCCCGTGTCTGCCAGATGTCTAAATGTTGACAAGCCACGGCTCGCAGCTAATAGCCGTTTAATAAGATTACGTCTCTGGCCGAACGAACTTGACGTGACCGAAACACGTTCACCCCGGTTCGTTTGTGCTCTTACGGCCTCGTTTTATGGTCTCGCGGTACGCTCACACCTCGTGGGTACACACGCGTCCCATCGCGGCAAATATCGAGACACAGCGATCGTGCCCATCCCGATACGACTCGAACACGATTTTTCGCAGCGGATTCCAGTCCCTACGACTGTGTCAACAACTTTCATCGTCTTTGACTAATCTCGCGGTTCGCGTCTACGTTCCCCTGTCATCTTGCGCGGCACTCAACGTCGGGACGCGGGAGAATGCTACGACTCATTGACGAGGCCCGAGTGAAAACGTTGATTGGAAATAGACGTGGTTGGATTGAGCGACTATAGAGCGTGCAAGTTCTAACCGTCGGAATCGTTGCCTAATTTTTCCATTCGATGACCACGATTGTGCGTAATTATGAGAAAAATATTCCACGAATAAGATACGGAGATGGATACAATTCGAAGATAGAGAGAAGCATTCTACTCGATAATTTTACTCTTCGAATGACTCGAGAAGTCGAGAATCCCACTAGGGAACGGAGATCTTGCCGCGGTACCCAAAGCCTCCCCATGGCGACTATCGCAGGCCTGCAATTACTCCGTTCGTCGGCGCTAACCAGCTACAAAGTAAACTTCCTACCACCTATTCCCACGGCGAATTCCTTTCCATCGGAGAAACCTACCTCGCCGAACTAGCATCCATCCGTATGATCCATCCGAGACACCTTCTGCCTTCGTAATCAACCGTACTCAAAATTGAGGAAACAGCGCACGGTATGGCGACTGCAGACAGTCTTTCACGGATTCGATGTGGATCCAACGTGGATTCAGGCAATGCACGGCAGAAACGAGTACCTACGTGCGGCCATTTGCATTCTTATTTCCACCGGTGAGCGGTTTCACGGGCGATATCGCGAAATTTATCGGGCTGCGGTTTGCGATGATATTTTACGCGTCGAGGCCGGTGGTTCGCGCTGGCCCACCCATGGAGGGGCCCTCGACGTCACCCCATACGTTTGGAGCCCGCTGCAAGAGGGACGGCCACGAAACAGGCGTCGAAGGGGGCGGAGGGCAACGGAGACGCGTACCATAACCTCGCTATTATTCCGCTATTTATACCAGTGCGCCTGCTGCTCTCGGCCACCTAAATCTTCTTAATACGCGCCGGTTAGTGCACTTTATTAAACCCCGCGTGTGCACGCGCACGATTCACTTTCCTCTCCTCCCTTTGACCACTGCGTTGAGACGTTCGTTTTTTTTCTTTTTCTCTTTTACGCGCGGTTCTCCCTTCCAGCGTAAGGGGTGGACAAGGGGCGCCACAGGATGTCGAATTACTTACACGATCCACGGGACCCGAATCCAATAAGAGACCGAGTCGAGAGACGCGTCTACCGATACGGTATATTAAATCGGACGTAATGATCGGGGGTGAATTCTTGGGGAGGGAGGATTTTAGTTGTTTGTGCAAAGTTTTTCGTAAGATTATTCTTCCGAGAGGAATAGATAGTTCGCCTAATTGAATTCGGATAAGTGAATTTGATTGATAGTGTCTCTGTGATCGATCAACTAAAATTTCGATAAAGCGAGCGAGGTTGAAATAAAAGTTCTACCGTGATCGTTGGATTAAAATAACCAATGAAATTGCTACATCGTTCTTTTGCTCATTGCTGAATTGCTCATTCGTACTTATATCTTTTGAGGTTCGCCAAGTTAGTAAAATATATATCCGAACGTTAATAAAAAGAGAGTACAGTTAATCTGATGCAACATCAAGTGGTATTAACTCGTTATACTATTACTAACTGTCTGACAGGATACGGCTATATCTACTTTACGAAACATCAAGACGGTATTAACTCGTTACACTGTTGCTAAGCGTTTGACGAGATACGGCTAGATCCACTTTACGAAACATCAAGTAATATTAACTCGTATACGTATAACTCACCACATTGTAACTAAATGTCTGATCGCGTATCACTGGATCTACTTCGTAATATTCTTCTAGAAAGGAGGAAGGTATACGCGCGGTGTTCATCGCGGCGTTGCTCTATCATTGACTCGTGTAACTAAACACAGGCTGTTATTGTACGAGGTTTAGTCGCGAATTCTCGTCACGGATTCCAAACGACGAAGCTTCCACGGTAACGAGGGTCGGAGACTCGCGAGCGGATTTGACCTCAGTCTCGCGAGCATCAAAGAGGTATTCTCTCAGTGGGGATTTTGCGTCCATATGGGCGTCAGAGGTGTAAGATAGCAGGCCGCGGTGGCATTAAAGTCGATAATTTACTGCCTTTTAAGGAACTCTCGCCGCAACCCGCCTATTATCCGCTTCTGATCGTCGCGTTTCACCGTCTTTTTTCCGGAACAAATGAGCTCGCCTTCCAGATGCCGCGCTTCTATTCTATGGATATGGACTTCTAAGGCCACCAAACCTTATTACCATTTATATAAATACTATCTAATTCCCTGTCTACCGACAAATTCCACTGGTGCTTCGTTAAACCATCGTGTGTCACTGAAAAATCCACCGACACAACCAACGTTCGTTCAATAGCCGTACAAATTTCATACGGAGACTAGGCATATTTGGTACTAAAAGTCTTTTTATTTGCTGTATTAAGAATTCTCATTCTTTTAAACGTTGCTTTGTAGATCGTATCGTTCTTTTCTTTCGATATCGCGTATAGAATTAACGACTTGTTGATATCAAATTTTTAACAATTTATCCAAGTATACGAGGCAATACTTCCTTACACGCATCGGAATTTTCCTCTGACGACTCTTCTACATACCGTCGAAAGAATATATCGATCCACTCGAATGTACAAAGTTTGACCCAAGTTCTCCAAAAGCGATCAGTTTGCCGATGTAAAACGTTCCATACAATAAAGACAAGCTTCCTCCATCTTCCTATTACTCTTTACTCTTTGTTCCACGTCTCTGACCTCTTCGATCCTCTTGCTACCGTCCTCCTCCTCTCTCTCTCTCTCAGTCAGAAACAAGCCAGTACCGTTCAACAACACCGGGTGATTGCCAGCCGAAATTTATGCTGTCGCAAATTTTCCAGAATCGCTCGGTATGGTACTCGAGCATCGACGAAATGGTCGCGGGCCAGATTTATATAAAATTGTAATGCGGCGTCGCGCGTTGTAACGAGCAAAACCATAAGCCGCCGCTTGGCCTACCAACGCGACCGGCGACAAACGACGCGACGTTTAAAGGCGGGGTACTTTTATAGCGGCAACCGCATCGTGGATCGTTATACTTGCCGGGATTTATAGATTTACTCGGACCCTGGTAGTTTAGAGCGCTTTTAGGACGGCCACGAGTAACGATCGGCTTAAAACCCATCGTTTAACGACCATTTTAAATTCGCTCGCTCGCGCGACTTGCATTACGTTCTTGCAAAATGTGTGTCGACTTATCTCGACGGCGGGGCAAAGCGTCTCTCGGACACTGACTTCTTCGAATTCCTACATTTTCTGCATTTATTCTCTCGCTTTTATTTGGGAAATGGTTGAAATTCTCAGACTATCTGGAAGAATCTGCATACGTACAGCGAATTGCGAATACCTAATTATTTGAACTTTCAATTACACGAACGTCGTTAGCGCGGCAAAGTAACCACGCCCAATATTATCGCACGATCGCGAGAATCGCGAATGGCGTACGTCGATCGTTTCCGCTGCGATTGCCCGGAAGTGACTGTCCCGGGCAAGGCAACATCCCGATGAATATCTCGTACACGGCTTAAACGAGGAGGGGTGGCGCGTGGAAGGGGTGGGTAAGCCAGGTCCAGGAAGAAGCGAGCTCCTCCTCGAGAGTAGGAGGAATAGGTAAGGCCACGTACGCGGAGCCGAGGCGGGTCGGCCAGGCACGAACGAGCGAAAGACAGCGTCGTAATCACATTACCGCGATTTTTCCGCGGCGACCGGCTATTAATTCCGCGGCTATACATACGTATATGCTGGCCGCGGAAGAGCCACGAGAAACAGAAGAAGAAAAGGAAACGACAGAAGATAACCAAGCGGTTGGAAGAAGAAGGGTGAAAGAGGAAAGAACAAGAAGAGTACGAAGAATACGAAAGGGTGAGGGAATAAGAAAAGCACAAGGAATACGAACAACAAGCGGAAGAAGAAGAAGAAAGAGTGAATGAGGTAGAACGAGTAGAAGAAAGAACCCAACGAAGTAAGAAAGACGCGAGAAACAAGTAAAGGAAGGAGAAGAAGAAGAAGTAGAAGAAGAAGGAGAAGCAAGAGCTGGCGGGTATAGGCCTGGGACTCCACCTAAGCATCCGAACGCGGCCCCTAAGCATCGGTGTGCGGGTGTGGCGAATACGTGCCGGGGTCGGAGGGTCGAACCCCGATGGACCCCTGGACCCCTGGAACTTGGATCTTCGTGCCCGTGAACGCACGCAGCACCGCGTTCGAGGCACCGACTCACGGGTCTTCTTCTTCTTCTACTTCTTCCTCTCCTCCTCCTCCCCCTCCCCCTCCTCCTCCGCCTCATCCTCACGCTCTCGTACTCACGGAGCCGCACGGTGAACGCGTGTGCGCGCGCGTGCGAGCATGGCCAGCACACGCACGCGCGACCAGGCCGGATGAGCGCGAATAGGCATAGGCGTGGGAGAGTTCATTCAGCCAAGATACTATCGCCGATTTTATTTCTAGCCGGATATATCTATGCCCGTTAACCGGCCGTGCACCGCGATGCAACCTGGCCTGTGTTCCCTGCGAGCTCTGCGCTCGTGCGCGCGCCCGCAAACATGGCCGCATCCTCTTCAACAAGACGAGAACCGTTTCGCTCGGTCCGTCCGCCATCAGGCATTTAAATTAGAAAGATAATTTTCTATTAGTCGCGCGTGATAAACGCGCCGTTGTTCGTTGCGCGTACGAGACGACTGATACCGGGATCAGTGGTGGGTTTAGCAGGGTTAGGAGGCAAGGCAATCGGTGTGCTTTCCTCTTCGCGGAATCGATGGACTTTTTGCGCTTGGCGAACTCTCAACTTTCGAGGCTGATTTTATCTGGCCGTGCGTGACGAAGTTACCGGAGATCCCGGCCCGTCTATAGGCCGAGGCTTGTTCGATGCTGCGGGATGATTCTACGGTTTTTTGCGAGCTTTGATAAATCGTTTGGCTAACGGGCTTTTCGATTTGGAGACATTGCGTGTATGCTGAAACTTGCGGTCGAAGGAAGAAAAGATTTTTACGTTGTTCAAAGCGAAAGGATTTTGCATCGTTCGTGCATTTGCCATGAAAACGAAGAAGCGTGCAAGCCTGACGAAAACGGCGCAGGCAAAATTGCAGGGAACTGGGAATAGCTTCTCACAGTAGCCACGGACAGAACGGCGCCTTCCCCAGGAAGGAGGTTTCGTCTGCCTCTAGAGCGCCTCTAAGGGATTTCGTTTTCATTAGCCGCGCTAGCGCGAGTTCACTGCGTTCCTGCTATCCACCTTCATCATCCTCGGTAAAAGTTATAACTCGATTATGCGTCCAACTAGCAATTTCAATACTATTAAGAGTCCAGTGGTGGAGCTGGATGCGGCGAATGTTTGATCCGCCGGCGAAAAGCCGACAACATTTGCATGAACAATGGATGGTCGGCTTCTTCTCTCCTATCTACGCATAATTCATACGAATCGCGCTCGTAGAATCCACAGTAGTGTTTTCTACTGCCTTGCCTCCTACGATCTTCAAATGCACCACACGATATCTCCACTTTATTATTCCTTTTCTCTTCTTTCTTTCGTTTTCGCGTGAAAGAGACATCGATACGCGAACGAATCGGGGAATCTCAGCGATATTCGCTACGATAAAAATGCAAACAGTTTCTTGTCAAGTCAATAAACGCTAGAGGGAAAATTCAAACGTTACACTGCCCGTAAGAAGCACACTTAGAGCGTGAGTTTAAATAAGACGATCGGAAGCGATATGGACAGGCGAGCACACCTCGACCCGTCGAGGCTCGCGTGTAATTATGTAAGTCGCAGCGTATTTTTCGCGATCGTCGCTGACAAACGCTAATTCGTCGTGACGCCTTCGCGGCACGCTGGACAACAAAGGCTCGTTGTTTCACCGCGACCGCTTATTAGAATATCCGCGGCCGATCTCTGACCTCCGCAAGAATCCTGGCACGTCCGGCATATGACGGGACGTCGAACAGGTCGTCACCGCGTGTCTTTTGTACCGGCATGTATCTCACCATTCCACGGAACACGTTCGCTTTTCGTGTCCGGCGCGTGTCGATCTCGAACACCGCGTAAAAATCGAAAAAAAGAAAAGAAGGAGGGAAAGAAACGAAGAGAGGAAAAGAAGGAGAGAAAAAATGAAGGGACACGAGGCGGGCGACACCGAGGCGGGTGTCGAGCATGGACAATGCTTCATTAGAGCATTGTCGGTGCACAATATCGCACAATTAGCCCATGCTGGAGCGTTCTCTGCGCTCTTAAAAGGTCTCTCGTCGTTTCTCCTCGCAAGGATCCCGCCACTGCGGCACGATCGGCATCGCCACCATGATCAAACGATCGGCATCGATCGACCATCTCTACCCGATCGGCCGTTACGTGGCTGCATTATACGCCGGACATAATGCTCTTCTTTATGCCGTGCCTCTTACCGCTAAAATCTCCTTGGCATCTTTCCACTCGCCTCGTGCACGGTCCTGTTGATGCTCCAGCCTCTCTCGGATCGGTATTGTACGAGGGCCTTCCGTGGCCGCCGGGAAGCGCAGATCGCCGAACGTCAAGCCCAGCGACGCGCGTGTTATACGATAAATCGTAATTAACCAGCGATTTCGTTCCGACGATCGAGTAAAAAGAAGCGCGTATCGTACGTTTGTACTTTTCGTTCGAGTATTTTGGGGATACGATGATGCTGCTTTCAAAGTCGTTTCTCAATCTTGAGTAATTTTTTCAAAGTTGGAGGAAAAGAAAGGATGAGCTGAAAGGGGTACAGATTTCCAGGCGATCTGACAGTAGAACGGGACTACGCAGGTTTCACGTTCGAATCGTATACATTTGCGCGTTCGTTCTCGCGAATGACAACTTCAAAGTGATTGCTCAATTTTTGAACAATTTTGACGAAGAGCTTGGGGAGAGGAGATTGCGCGAGAGAAAAAGATATACATATTCCAAAGACGAAGAACACGGAAATTTGGTCATCGGTAGCTGTACTTGGAAAAAGGTCAGCATTCGTTGAACCTTTGCTCGTAGAATCGAGATTCGATCGAGTCGTTAAGAGGTTCGGAGACGATAGGATTCCTGGCCGGCGTAAAGCACGTTCACGCGCGTGTACACCAGTGTCGCGGTCTTAGATACACCTCACCGTGGTAGCTGTTTCGTCACGACAAAGTCCCGCGCTAATGAAAATTCCGGTAAAGCATATACACGCGGAGGGGAACTCGGGTGGAATGCAGTCCAATTAGAAGACGCTCGACCGGGCCACACTTTCTTCCTCGACACTCAAGAGGGAGAGAATTGGTTTATTACGTCGAAGCTGGAGATACGGTTCTCCCGCTAATGGTGATTTGGTTTCACAGTCTCCTCTGCTAGCTATTCTCGTATATACGAGTACCGTGCCGGAGTATCTTCTTCGGTGGACATTGTGCGTTTCGCCCTTGTGTCTCCTCTTCCCGCGTGCTAATGCCAACGAATCAATTCGACTTTGAATAACGAATCTCTAGTCCTTTCCTAATCACGCCAGAGTTATCTGTTATTTGTACTCTTTCCTCGAGAGAGTGGTCCGGTAGTTTGATATTTTCTATACTGTCCAAAAACGGCTGATACAACTAGGAGAGAATCAGTTTTCAATCAGCATACGCGTAAATTAACCAATACTGGAAAGAATGTAATGTCAGTTCGCTAATTCGGCGAATCCTAACGTATCGTTGTTCCACGTCTGCTTATCGAAATCGCTGTTTAAATTCTGGTGCGTCGCGTTCGTGACCAGAATTGCGCGTCATTGTTTTTCCTTTAACTGAACGCTAAACGTTCCTGACCAACGTCTGCATTATCTTTTGAAAGTACTCGACGAATAGAGCGCGAAAAATATCGCGCATAAGTTTCTATTTACTTATGGCAGATCGCGTACGAAGACAGGAAAATGAACGACGATTTCGAAGATTCGATTGCCCGAACTCCGATCGGAAGCGTAGAGCGCGGGTTCCTCGAAGCTATTAACGCGAACCGTGATTCGTCGAGAGAAGAGAGGAACACCGTATAAAAGGGGGAATAGCTCTCGAAAGCTTTTAAACGATCACGAGGAAGGAAGACACGGTGAACCTGTCCGTCACGTCGCCGTGGAGACGAGCAGCACCCACTTCTTCGGGGCCGGTGCTGTTCCTGTTGGAGCCGCGCTGCGTGCCGGACCCCGGTGGGAGGTGAGAGGTTAGGCAAACACGAGCTTATCTGATGGCCCGTCAGCGGCTCTCGGCCCTTCTGCGGCCGGTACCGGACCTTCTGGTATCCCGTAACGCATTGTCCGCGCACCGGGACGAGAAGTAGAGCCCTTGAAAGGTTACACGAGGTACGGCTGACAGGGCGGGAATTCCTCTTCCGTTCTGATAGATTCAATTTCCAGCCGTGTCACTGTAGTGGGTCCAGCAACCTGATTTTCTTCGGGATATCGGTTCTTACGCTCATCTCGCGAAATTAATTATCGCAGAAGCAGCTGTTATAAGCAACATTGGTGGAAAAGCCTGAATTTCGAGGAGAATGTTAGAGGATGCTTTCGAAAAGCTCGATCGCGACAATCGATAAAATACCTTTTGGTGTTTGGAGGTTGTCGAATAGCATACGATCAGTCGCTGCTAGGAAACTTTTTATACGATACTCGTCGACACAAGAACCGATACACAGCGATATGCGATACGATTCGGAATATAATACGATACATTAATATATAGATAATAGATAATACATTGGCGATACTTATGACAAGGATAGATGTTCATCGACAAGTACATAGTGGTTTATAACAACTACCACACTCGCCAAACTCACCTTAACCTCAAATACCACGTACCAAAAGAACATCGACGATAGAAACATCGAAACAGCCTCGATCCAGAATTCCATGACGCAGCCCTCTCAGAGATTCAAATCGATCGCCGAAGAATTCAGGGATCGTGAGAGCACGTCACTTCGCGCTCGAAGAGAAGTGCATCTCCTTTCGACAGGTACATCCAGTCTTGTCAGCCCGCCTCTTGTGATCGTCAAGCCCCACCCCGTTTCTGTACCGATTCTGTCTGTTCGACCCGGTTCCTGACCCAGACTCGACCCTCTTCCTTCTTTTCTCTCCCACCTTCTTCCCCCCCCCCTTCCAATTCTCCTTTGTCTCTCGACCTATTCTCGCCCGACAGTGATATCCGTGTAGAATCTTTTATGCGGTAACACGCGGCTAACGAGCTTCGGATAAGCGTCGTTTCTCCAGGTATTCGGTGTTGGAGGATTATGTAACGCGTCGTGCGCGTGCTAAGAGGCAGGCTCGTTCGTTGGCTGGCTGGCTAGCACCGTTCTAAGTAACCTTAAGTGCTTAATGCTCTTTCGATTGAAAGACTTTCGAAAGAGGGAGGACAGGAATAGGCGTGAAGGAAAGAAACGACCGGCTTCCCTTGATGACTCTATCGACGTGGCCGTCCTAGAAAGCAACGAAGACGACGTTCGTTCCAACGACACGGCGCTCCGTGGCTCGCGTGTACCGTCCAGCGAAATCTCCCGCCATAAATTGGAGCCCGGTGCCGTAATTGAGACGGCTCTATCGGACGTCCACTAAATCCAAAGCGTCCCATCCAGCATCCACGCGGCGCGTTCTCCACGTAGCGCGTGACTTACTAACGTGCACGCGTTCCCCATGCGCGTGAACCATGTACATCGCAAGGCACGCGGAGAGCAGAGTATCAGAGAGAAAGAGAGAGAGAGAGAGAGTGAGAGACTGACAGACCGACAGAGAGAAAAAGGGACAGAGAGAGAGAGAGAGAGAGTAGAGAGAACGATCGGACCAGCTACATACACACACGCTGGATGCATTAACAAATTAATTCCAGCGCTATCTCGCTTCCTCTCCATCATCCTGACTCGGCCGGCGGCCAACGCGGTTTACAAGCGTGCATTGCGCCGCGGCGAAATTCCGGGAAGCCGTGTGTCGACGAAATTTACGCGTGCCGCATAAATACGCGATGTGATCATCGCGAGTGCGCGCCGATCCCGTCCCGACACACGGGGGTGTGTTGCGCGTTGTTGGCATTCCCCTCTCGGACTTAAGACAACCGACCCGGTACCGATTTAGGATCCAATCGGCCGAGTTTATGCGAGCTTCGCAGCTGGATGCACGGTCGGTCTTATTTCACGGTAACGTTATTACGCGACCGGCTGGGTGACCGGAGCTGATCGCACCGTTCCGTACGCGTGTACGAGCCTTACGTACAACTTGGCTTATCCTACGCGCCGGTCAGCTCACAGGGTGTCTCTGGAACCGACGACAGCCGGGTCGATGGGGTTACGTATCGTCTCGGCAAGCTGCAACGTGGCGCCTTCGATTATCGAGGCTCGTTTCTTCGCGGGAAAATACGGAAATTGCTCTAATCTGTTTGGCTACGTTCGACGTTTTAGAGATTGTTCGCTAGAGTCTTTAGGATAGAGCAACGAATTGACGTTTCAGGGTGAAAACACGAAGATAACGGCTGCTTTCTTCAATTAATATTGGAGAGTGTTCTATTAGGATGAGAATTAATCGAGTATCGTTGAATAGATACGGATGGAGAGACGTGCGACAGGAAACGTGGGTAGAAATTAGCTGTCGTATGGGTTCGACACGCTTCGTAGTGGATGATTTGTTTGATTCAAGTTTAAAGTTATTCTACCGATACGATTAACAAGGGATCGTTGAATTAACATGGTTCGGCAGGAGTAGAATAGTAAATGCGAGGAAGAATTAACCGTGCCACGGACTTTACGCGCTCTATACCGGATGATTCGTTTAATTAATACGTTGGATCGTGTTATTAAAGCAGGATGAACGGATATAGATTTGGGGCAGTGAAACGGGAAAAGCGAGGAGGAATAGCTCGATGTACGAATTTAGGACACCCCGTAGATTGACGACGACCTCACTGGCAACGTCCCGCTCGAAGATAGGCTTGTTCGGTAATTAGACGGTCGGAAGGTGGCCGCGGGGGGTCCGTTTCGCCTGGAGCTGAATCGCGTGGGCGTGCGCTATGTGGACGGTTTAAAATGTTGCCGGCAAAATTGACGGCGACTCTCTAATTAGGCGCGCGACCGGCCGCTTCTACCGATTCTCACTCGATCTGTACGCGCCGTTTTTCGAGATTCTTCGTTACGCCGCGGATTTTCGCCAAGTCCATTCGCGATAGCTCGCAAATTGGCGAGAATTTCGTGCTGTCCAAGCGTAGACAGACGCCGCCGACGTGACGAGGCTTCGAGATTTCTTGGAAACCAGAAAGCCTTGAGAAACGCTCGATTCCTCTCATCGAGTTGTCAGAAGTATACGAGTATAAGATACTCTAATTAGGGGATTTTAAAATCAAGTCAATTTTTATTCGTTTCGCTATCGTTCAAGCTACGTTTACGATTCAGGTTGCAGGGTTAATTTCGCTAAATTTACGATCGCTAGCTAACGTAAATGGAAAAATTGTCAAATGGCTTGTCCATCCCAACTCGTCAAATTTTCAACTACCGGCTATCTTCTAACTAACGTAACTAAGCGGTATTTCGACGATCGATTTCTATACAGATCAGAAAGAATTATGATCGTGATACTCGACACATAGATCGAGGACGTTATGTCGAAACGGACGAAGGAATAAGATTGTTCCGTCGAGACTCGGATCTTTACCGATCTAATCCGTAAAACAGCATGTACGTGCGTGTACCGAGAAAGAGCGAAACGCGTTCTTTGCCAAGAACCGACCAGGCTAAGAACAAAGAAAATGATTCGATTCAAAAACTGGTGGGTGGTCTCGAAACGTTCTGCGGACAAACCCAAGAGGAACAAAGCAAAAGAAGAAAAGAACGATGCCAAAGCTATGGCGAGTTTCTTCTTCGCGAGGTCGAACGATCGTGGTTCGGTGCAGCGTATAGAAACGGGGGTGTGACTGTATTAAATTATATCGTAATTATAATCAACGCCAGGACCGTGTGCACGCGGAGGAAACGGCTCTCTATGGGTATTCTCTGGTTCGACAGAAAGGTGAACAACTCGGCGAAGAGGGTCGAAAGCGTAAGGGAAGAGAAAGAGACAGGCAGAAGGACGTCCAGGTCGCTGCCCACGCGCTCGCGAACATCTCTCGTATGAAGACATAAATCAAAGGCTTTCGTGGACGATGCTCGCAATTACATACGCGTAAGCGTAACGTAATATATAATGACGCACGCACGGCGTGGGGTACGTAGCAGAGGGCTCGTTATAATACGCGCCTGGTTCGTTTCCGAGCGGATCTCGGTCTGGCCACTTACCTTCTTTGCACGCGAGACAACCGATCATAGTGTGGGAGTCGTGCCAATTTGCTTGGTATTTGGACCGCCCTTTTACATAACGAGATGCTGCCCTTTCACCCTCCGCGAGAGGGCAACGATCGAGTTGTACAAGGTATCGTCTTCCGTCGATACTCTTCCCGATCATCCGCGGCTCTCGTTACGTTCGTTATTTTGACAAGTACCTCCTCGCCGACGTGTTAAACGCATAATCATCGACCGGCAATTAATCATGCGATCAGTGGAACAGCCGGAAGGAGGGAAGTCACGGGAGCAACGCGTCGTTTTGTTCTTTGTGCAAGTGGAAAGTTTGGTTCGCCGTTTAAACGTTTATTGTGTTTTACAAAATTATTTTATAAAAAAAAAAACAGCCGAATTTTTTTAAATCGATCGAATAAATTTCTTAAGAACTCGTTAGGAAATTTAAGCGAGTTTGTGAAACCTCGTCGAGGTTGAGCAAGAAATCGCTTAAATTTGAATAAATTCGAGAAATTATTTTCAACGTTTGGAAGATGTTGTTTTGGGTTTGCAATTTTTGCAAAATCTCGAGCAAAGTTTATCGCTGATTAAATCTTCTCGATCCTGAATTCGCGAAAAGTTTTCACGAAACCATTCTACTATTTGTCTCGCGCATTTCGTGCCCAATACGAAAGAGGTTACTTTTCACGATTGACAAATAATCGGTTCGAATGGATCGATCTTCGACTCGCGTCGACGTCTCCGAAAGAGAACAATTTCTCGTAACAATGAGTCGGTGAGACGCGTTGGCTCGAAACGGGCCCGGTACGTCTCGCTATCGTCGAATGTTTGCCCTCCTTTAACGTCCTCCGAGTTGTCCAAGACAGTCAACGTTTGCTCGGCAATTATGTAACCCCGTCAAACTGTTTCACCAAACAGTCGGAGAGTACGCGTTCGCACGACGATATATGGCACACGGACCGACGACAAAGGACGAGCCCGTTACAGATCTCCTTCCGCTTGTTTGACTATCTCACGGATGCCACGATAAAGTCGTCACTGATCGACCACGGGGATTCACCTGTTTACCTCTCGCGTGTCAACGTCCCGCGGTTCTACTAGAAAATCGCATCTCGTTTGTCGTTGCACAGATACAGGTTACGATACCTCCGTCTCGCGACTTTTGCAAATTTGAAGGAATTCGACGAACGATTTAATTTCTACTTTCCCACTGGTAGGCAGAATCAACGAATTTTTTCACCATCGTCGAATTACTCTTTACACGATAACAGCCGACTAATCGATCGAATAATAAGCGAACTGACCCACTGACGCAACTCGAAGGAGACGCGTTAACCTACTTCGAGCAAGAATTCTTTATTCGGACGACCGATTCGCGCAGCTTTCCGGGTTCGCTCGAATCTTAGCCGCGGGCTATGACTGTGCAGCCCGTTAACAACAAATTATATCAATTTGTTAGTGGCGCGAGAGCGGATAGGTCTGCGGGGGTGGCGCGTTGCATGCGTGTTCCACGGCTATACATCACTGCAGCCTGGGTTCGCAAAGGCGTGGAAGAAAAAAGACTATGGCTTCGGGCCTCGTGGTCCTTCGAGAGAATACGAAATAGAAACAAAAGCGCCGCGTCTAACAGGTACTATTTTCGACGATGCGGCTTACAAGATTTTTCGTTAAAAACGAATGAATTTGAGAGACACGTTGCGACACGACGAATTCCACTGCTCGAAGAAACTGCATTTTCAAATGGACCGAGGAATCGCGCGATACTTCAAACCTATTCCAACAACGATATTTCGCTACTTTGGAAATTATCCGTATTTCTACGCTGCATTCTCTTCGTCTTAATCGCCGATGTTGTACCAAATCGATTATTAAGAACTACGTTGATAGAAAGAAAATTACTTTCATCCACGAGACGAAAGCAAGTTCTCACTTTTAATTTTTGTGCACGGAGAAGAAGAAGAAGAAGAAGAAGAGTACAAGAACAGAGGAGATTTAAAAGCAGATGCTTAATTCCGAGGAGCTAGCGGCCAGCATTAGCCAGAGAAATACTGCGATGAAATAGATCGCAGGTGCGTGGGTGCTCTCGGGCAGCGGCTGTGAAACAGCAAGGGTGTTACAAAATATGAAATCGAGCCCATTTGTTCCAGTGGCCTCTGTGAGAGCCGACCCGCCGTGCCGCAGGGAACCCCGTTCGGGCCCTGTGCACTCCCTACTCACGGTGTTTCTCGTTCACGACCTCCTCCTGGTCGCCTTACTCTGGCCTAATATCATAAATCCTTCGAGGTGTTAATACGTTCGCACACTCTTCGCTTCTTTCGAGCGCAGCACCGATCGGGCCCCACGTGGAGATCCATTCGGGGACTGTTTCATGCCCTTTGTCCTCGCGCTCCGGAGGACTCTCGTTCTTCCGTGGATCAAGTACGACGCAAACGTAAAGTACGAGTGAATCAATAGCTGTGTTACTCTTTGTTAGTAAATATGTGTAGCGGCGCATGAGCTGGAGGATAATTCGAATCATGTTGTTGTTTTACCTCGGAGTATCAATATCGTTAGGATACACATAACGTAATATAACGTAACTCCGGGCAAAACAATATCGCCGCTACGTGCAACCGTCGAACGGAGACGAATTTGAGTTTTCCCCGGTACTCCCTCGACCGGTATAAATAGACGATCGTGTTCTCCAGCAGTCGGTCAGTCGTGCGAATCAATATCAGTTTTTCAGTTTCAGTCTCGAGCGATTTTAACAGCGATCTACGCACTGTCTGAACGAATCGGTTAGTACAGAGCGTCTTAGCGAACATTCTCTGTATCTATTAATTAGTTTAAATACACTTGACGGTTTTAACATAAAGTTATTATTTAAATAACAACGTCCAACCAAACCAACCTCCACATATGAAATTCCGTACTTGGGTGTCAGTCTAACCTAGACCACTTTTTCGAGATTTAGCGATATATATATACGGAATAGAACTTTTAACGAAATAATAAGCACCGGTGTTATTAAGTAAAGCTCAAAAAGATGGAAAAATTGAAAAGGATCTTTCTAGAAACCAATTCCTATCGATCAGTTCCATCGCCGTGGCAATGAAATCGAACCGCAGCTCGTTTGAATTCCTTCGGTGAAAGATTGCTTTCCGTTCGCGATTAATTCTCCACCCAGGTGTAGCATTCGAGCACGCGACGGGACTTTAATCGCGAAACGCGTCTGAACCAATTACGCTCGCTCGGTGTATCCCGTTCGACGCGTTCCTCCCCAATAGTAACGAGGCATTTTTGCACGGCGCGTGTACTCCAGGTGAACGTTCGAGGAATCGCAACGGTTCGCTTTTCTACGCTCTCGAGAGAGTCCAGGAATTATCGCAACGCGCCGTGAAACATAATAATTAGTTCCAGTTTAGCGAGGTAATGAGCACCGGCCTCCATTACCAGTCTCATAATTGTAACCAAAACCCTATTAAAATCGACCTTATAAACGCGTGCTTGCTCTCCCTTCCCGTTCCTCTTGCCAGCCAAGAGTTTGCACCGCTGCTCCGGCGAACGCTATCTTCGTCCAATCGCATAGCCTGGCTCGCGCGATGCCCCGCGAATAACACCCTATAATTTCCGACATACTATACCGCCACGGTCTTATCCACGACCGATCCCCGCTCAATCTCCACCGATCGCCAAGTTTCGCTCGATTTCCAGATGGGATTTCACGCCGCTCACATTCAACGCCTTCTGTAACTTTTATCAGGCCGGAAACAAGACCACGATCAATCCGTTGAACGTTGTTACGCGCTTCGATCGGTGATTTTAACGGTAATTTTGGTTAAATTTCGTTTCGGACTTTTCCAAATGGATCGTTCTTTCTGTCGTTCGACGCGGTCCTATTTGTCGCCGAATCGTGGTTCCCGTAGATGATACAAGAAAAATTGTTACGTCGGCCGACTCTCTACCTGAGCCGGACCTACTCTACCGACAGCCAGATGTCCGCACATCTTTATTGCGTACCCCTGAAGACGCTCGCGGACTGACCATAAACCTCAGAAAGCTCTAGCGAAAGTCCTTCATATCAAACAAAGGCCTTTTCGCGAAAGCGTTCTCTAAGGTTTCTGGTTCGCATCTGGAAAACACGTGAACGCTAAGTTTGCACACGTGCGATGCTTCCTACTCCCAACTCTCCATCGAGGGCGGCTAATACCCTTCCTGGTCCATCGATAGTCTTACTAACCAATAGAAACAATTTCTATTACCCTCACTTCTCCAGCCAAAAACTGTCATCAACAAATCAGATGATTCCGTGCGTTAGACACACCCTTCCTTAGCTCACCTCCGACACAGCATCGTCACTATCGAGTTAGTTCGTCTTCGTCGTCAAATCAGTCAACACGTCTACGACGATCGCTCAGTCCAACGAACTCACTGAGAAACATCGTAAAGTCGCAATCTAACATTATAATTGATCAGTCGCATTCGAAAACTCTCTGTACGGTCGCATCCAAATCAGTCACATTGTACACGATCTAACATTCTAGTGGTAACTTCCGATACTATTTAAACCAACACCTTATATAAACTGTAAGTGTTATTTGTATCAATCTCGAAACCTAAGGAAATTAGCGACTATATTCCCTCTGTAGCTCAAAATCCCATCAAAGCTAGCTAACAAGCATCGCGTAGATAAACTTGCACAGTGTCATTATATCAGGAATAAAACTGTGACTAAATTTCTGATACAAATATACATATTTATTCTACAACCGTAGAATAAGTTGCATTCATTGAATCACCCCGATTATCCTAAACGAAACACGGGGAGCGACCATTTCGCGGCGTCGATTAGCCGAATCGTAGCGAGAATTTACGCCTCTCGCTGACGCGTTTCCTCGAGACCGCGTCTCTCCGCGAACGGTCGTAACAAAAATTGATATGCAAAAATATATAAATTATATTCAAGTTATAATATTCTGTACATACTGTGTTATTAGTTTCGAAATTAGAAAATTTCGATTTCAAGGTTAGTAATCTGCTTATTCGAAAGTAATTTGTAATTGAAGTTGAAATGAAATTTAGTCACAGTTTTATTCCTGATATAATGACACTGTGCAAGTTTATCTACGCGATGCTTGTTAGCTAGCTTTGATGGGATTTTGAGCTACAGAGGGAATATAGTCGCTAATTTCCTTAGGTTTCGAGATTGAAAGTTCGATAATACAAATGTCGTAAGGAATTTTTGATATTCTCTAATTGCAAATTTTCCAGTGCTGTTTCACCGATATCGTCGCATTTTTTCCATTAACGAGTTTCTAATTGTCTTATATTTACTTTCTATACGTTAATTTCTAGACATCTTAGGCATCACGCTGCGTATGACGATACAATGTCAGATTCACGGTGAATTACGCATTTCCAAGTCATTACGAATTTTTGTAGTATCGCAGCATCCGGTAAACGGCGTCGAGTTAATGCATATGAAATGTCGTTTTCTTAATGGAACCTCAAATGTGCGTAACTTTCCTGAAGCTTGGCAAATTTACGCAAAATGTTTATCCCGCGTCTCTCTATCCTTGAAATTGAATATTCCTGTCTTCTCGAACGCATTTCGTTCTACCTTCTTCGAAACTTCAAAGATAAACTTTTCTCGTGATATCTTGATTTTGTTCGTTCCAGGGAAATTAAATTTACGAATAGGTTATTGGGAAATTAAATGGACGAAAGCGGGGTAAAAGTTCCACTCTTGAAAGGAAATAAAATCGGACTATCTTGCTTTTGGCATGTACCGTGTTTTCGCGCGTTAGTAGAAACCAAACGGACGAAAAAGGAAAACGATAAATCCATTAACGAGAAACTCGACGGAGTTCATTTAGTAACGGAGTTTGTTTTTGTCCCGCGTCGGTCTCGCACGTCCCGCGAACTCTTACGACTTGTAAGTTAGTGGTCTCGGAGAGGCAAACCAAGGCTGTTAAAGATTTAGAGCCGGCCGTTAACGGTCCTCGGCAATTTGCATTCGCGACGCGCTGCAGAGTGTTCCAAGATTTCTGTTTTCCTTCTTCTTTTTCACCCTATCTTCTCGGAGAAATAACGAGGATTCGTAAGAAAGAAAGAGAATCGATCGAATAATATATTACGAATCGAGAGACGTCGAGAACACCTAATAGATTTGTTGGCAAATAGGCGATACGAGAATCTTCAAAGAAAACCTAAAATATCGATTTAATTAGACGCTTCGATTTTATATCAATACGAAGAATTCGATTTTGAGCGCATCATCTGGAATAAAGCAGGCTTCATACCCGAAAACCTTGAACGGAATTTATTACAAGGACCCGGGCCGTAAAAGTCTCATTTATGCATCTCGTTAACTCGTGTATCCTTGATGTTACAATGCATTTTACTTACAGCGATAGAAAGAAACATTCAATTTTCCGAGAGCATTGATTAACATTCCATCGGACGATACATCAACTCAACAATAACTTTCCACTTGTAAGAACATTCCATCCTTTCATCGTCGTCCCCCGTAACAATAATCGCTCGTACCATTAGTGTACCAATCATTAATAACGTTATACTCTCAATTACGAGCCTCCACGTTAGTTTCATTGTGATCTATTGACAAACGATCGTTTTCGAAAAGGACACAGTTTGCATCCGGAAGCCTGTTACTGTATTCATTCCAGAGTCTGGGTCGCGAAAGGTTCAAGGATCTCATTAATTAGTCCCCACTTATACGTCTCATCGAGTCATCAATTATTTCATTCCCAATAGGTAAGAGAGAAAGAAAAAAAAAAAAAGCACAAGTGGTATATTTCCACCCACGATGGTTAAAAAACACAATTTCCCGTGAAACATTAATCAACATTCCGAACAACAATACATCAAATTAAGAAAATCTCGCGGTAATGTCAGCAGAGCTTCGGCTTTCCAGGAATAATTGCGTATTCTGTTAATGCGTCGCTTATCAACGACATGACACTCGCAATTACGTAATTGACGAGCAATTATTTTTTTAATGAAATTTGAACCGCAACGATCCTTGCGATATTCGTTTCATGAACGTTTGATCGATTGCTTAATCGGTTGTTTTTCGCAACACGTAAAAGCGATTAGAAAATTACGGATGAAAGAATTTTTGTTGTAAATCGTTTGGTTCTTAATCGCGTTTTTTTTTTCTTATTACCGTCTATAGGAAAATGTTACACGCGACAGGATAAAACTTATCTTCTAAAATGAAATGTAACAAAAATTTATGGAAGCTTCTTACCCTCGAGCAGCTAAGCTATAAATCAAACGAAAAGGGTTTTTCTAATCGCATAAAAAGACCACGATGATTAATTGCATCGGTAAGATGTAGAACCAGCTAACAAATCTCTAAATCGTGTATCTAATTTGAATACACCAGTTCGGCGTAATCTTATCTAAGTTTTTTCGACGAACAATTCCAATTTATGTATAATTTATCGATTTCGTAAAAAGCTGATAAACGTGGACCTTTAGTCGTTAATTATACAATTTACTTAAAAGCGACAAAAGCGTCAGGATACTTACTCAGGGTGTTAATTTATGTATCATGGCGAGATCAGGAAAATCTTTCACCTAAAGCGCTAGAAACTGGCGATTTTCCAAGAAGTACCGATCAACATTCCATCTTCGTAGTCAAGAACAATCGTCGTCTCATCAACATTGCTACGACGGCGTTCCATTAATGCGGCGATAATTAATAATATTACACTGACAATTACGCACGGTTGTATTTGTTTTATCGCGATCTATCCGGCAGGGATCTCCTACGCGCGAGAAGCACGTTTCACCGGTGTGTAACGAGCCGTCTCGCGTGCGAGCCGCGCGCGTCCGAGTTCCATAATTTATGCGCGCGCTATCGCCGCGCATAAATTAATACTATGTAATACGCGTCCCTCGAACAGACTGCGTCGTTGCGCGTACTGCTCTCGAGATCGGATCGAACACTCGAGCTGACGATCGCTCTGCCTCGCGTGGATGTTCCACGGATTTCGTGTCGAACGTCTCGCGTCAGTGTAAGTGGAAAGGACGAGTTAACTCGTTACGTGGATCATGGTACTATTAATGTATTACATACGAGATTCTTTATTTTTGACACGCTCACCGTTGTATAATGACGCACATGTTGCTTTCAGTCAATTAATTAAGTAACGCAGTTGACGTAAATATCGCACGCTGTATGATTAACCCGTTAAATGGAAAGGACGAGTCGAAAGCAACAGATATTAGAAGCTCTTTATACAGCGTCTAGCACAAGATGTGGCACAAACGAACATTTTTCTATTGGTGGTCTGGTCTTAAGCTTTGGAGAAGAAGAATCATTATACACCTCTGATCTACTTTCGTCAAAGATCATCTCCTGCACCTTCTACGTCATCTATTTTTAGCCGCGCTCTCTATCTACCAAATACCTAACTAAGACCTAAACGAAAACGAATTTCGTTCCTATTTATTCGAATCTATTCGACGAAGCTTGTACATAAGACATAATCCAACTGATAAATTAATTATCGTCGAAACCACGTCCACGTCTCGCTAACATGCACTCGCAGTTGAGCAATCCGTGATATCAATTTCACCCACACAAACGAGATATTAATCATAAATTAAATCTATATATGAAAGACGATTACTTTCACGAGGACAATAGATGTTCGACCAAATATGGACAGAGAATTCGCCGGCAATAGACGACGAGCAGAGGTCGAGGATCATCGATGATTCAACGAGATAACCGCTTGAACCGCGATTTTACCGCGAGCGGCACGTTTGAAAGTTGCAGAGGCGCGTATGGAGCTCGCGTGAATTTCCGATCCGGATTATATTAAGATAAAGGCCGTGATGGGCGTGACCGGCGCCGCCGACGCTCAACGTCGATCTCGTTACAATTTCGGAAAGGTGGAAAGAGAGATCGGGACGCTGAAATCGCGCGCGGAGATCGCGATCGAAGGGGTCGGTTCTCCGCGGTCGATTCTCGGTCGCGATTCAGCATGGCGCTCGAGATCGTGCCTCGATAATCACACCAATGCGCCTTTCTTTATACGTCCGCTCGAGGGTTATCGCGGCGAGATATCGCACGCTTAATTAGAACTTTTGCGGTGAAATTCCGTTGCTCTTATTGGCACTAACAGCGAGCAACGATGAATCTAGCGACCGTACAGCAAGGTAAGATTTTTCGAATCGCCTTTCACATTTTCAAATTCCATCTTGAACATCGCGAGGAATAATCTAGCCTGTCGTATGTATCGTGAGACATCCTTAGTCCTTGATTCACACTCTTTTAAGAGTATACACAAAATGTCTTGTATAAAAGCTGCCTGATCAAGAAACTTATTTATCCTATTTCCTTACAAATTTATATCTTTCACGGAAAAGATTCAGATACTTTGCTATAATAACCGAAAAATAGGATAAATATGGCGATGTCCGATTTAGCTTAAGTTGAATTTATTTTCTCTGTATAATAAATATATTTTATATAATAAAATAAGTTTTCGTCGCTACCATTTCATCAAAGATATACGAATCGTTTCATCGCTATCGTTGTATAAAAAATATACGCGATCAAGCACGCGGAAGAGATGTACGTTTGATCGGAGGAGAGTACACGGTTTCGCGACTCTTCGATTAACGTCAGAAGAGAATCACGACGTAGCTCCCAATAGAACGCGTTCGATGAACTTGGGAGGAATAAGTCGCCCGTCCTCGAAGATTACAAAAGGAGCAGGACGTTCGTGACGCGGATCGAAGAGGTGCGAGACGCAAAGTCGTAAGCGCGGGTATTACGACTCGGCAGCAAAACGCAAGACCTGCCAGGAGAGGAAGAAAGAGAAGCGGCAGAGAGGAACGTTTAAGAAGCCCATCGGGATGCCGTGGGGGCCGCGATACACGTAGCAAAGGTCGGGCCAGCACTAAACGCCAGACAATGCCCGTCGGCACCCTTTATACTTTCCTCGATCAGGCCGCGGGATGGCTCGCAAACAGCTCCGCCGAGTTCCGCGAGAGCCCCGTAAAATCGGTCTTTTATCTCAACTCATGGTCTGCCTTACTCTCTTGTAAAGTGGATCGAGTCACGCCAATCAGAGCACGCGTTCCTTTCCGGAACGTAACGAACCACCGTTCGAATCCTTCTCTTCCAATCTCTCTCGCGACTCTCGTGGATCGTTCGTAACGCTGATAGGAGTTTTCGTTAGCTGTAATCTCTATGATTTAATAAACTCACCGTTGTTATACGCCATCTTACCGTTCCGATCGCTTCGCCGATAGAACCTGGTCGATAAGGATAACGCGAATTCCTTCGCACGACCAATATGTGTACGACGAATATATATATTTTTCATCAGATAGCTTTGTACTTGATTTTTTAGGATCAAAGGAAATATAGCTTTATCCGAAAAACCGTATGATCTACAAAGTCAGTACCACCACCCCCATCGTATAGTAATGAAATTCATCCGATTCTTCGATCCCACGATCAAACTAATCTCTATAAGTCCACCGAGGATAATTCCAAGTATAATTCGAGTTTCTAAAGTTAATAACCGAGAATCTCATTTCCCTGGACGTTTCTGTAAAGGAAACGCAGACCAAAGGGAGCGTACGAAGCGCGTACGTGTATGCAGAGACAAGCAAGCGGTTCGATGAAAATCACGAAAGGACAAGGATCTTTCGACATCTTGCGCGCGTGTCCACGCGCGGGAATTTCTAATTAAAATCAATCAAAGGATCTATTTATACCCGTCCGGTGACCAGTCTCGCAACGACAAAAAGAAGAACGATCATCGATTCTTCATTCCGATGTCGTGGCTCGTCACGTTTGTTTTTTCCGCGAGTTCCACCGTGTCGCTTCGCATCACCACCTTCGTCTTGCGCTCTACGTCGTTAGGGAACGCGACGACGTCGTTAGAAAAACACACGCATCTTACCCACCGGAGTCGCATTAACAGTTCGATAACAGGACACGAATTTTTCTCTCGTTTAACTCATTTCGATAATTTCGCGCGTCGTGTCAACCTTTTCCGCGACGCGACGATTCGACGATGCGTGGTAACGTTTCAACCGGAGGAGAGGATTGCTTCTTCCGCGAAGATCGTTCCGCGGCTATGTTCTTGCGCGCTGAAGGAATTCCTTTCCCCGGGGAAATTAAGCGGACTTTCAGAAATCGACGTTGCACCTGGGGGGTCGTCGCTGGACACTCTTTAAACAGAGAACGTTACGTGCACCGTGCAAATGTAAACGGCCGTTACTCCCTGACCTCGTCGTATCTTCCGACCGTTTCCACCGGTTGACACCGGCGTGTACACGCGTTAACCGAGAATAGGATAAACCTGACTTTCTGTTATACCGTTTTATGGATTTGCCCGGCGAGCCATAAAGGATAATGCCGCGCGGCCGGCTACGTATTACATTTATGCATGTGTATATCACGCATCTAATTGTGGGCAAACGATAGGGCATTACGCTGATTGTTAACGCTGACCTAACGACCGGCTCGTCGCTACGATAGGATTCCCATCTTTTCCCCCTTCTTTACATTCGTAGGGTGCTTGGGACTGTCGTACTTGATTCTCTCTTAAACTCTTTGTTCTGTCAACCTTTTCCTTTCCGGATACCTTAATTTTATTAACGCTTCGACCCTTTTCATTCTTTGGTGACTTACAATGCGATACGTGCGATAGTGTCGAATTATCGGTTGAAGCAAGAATTTTTTTTTTTTTATTTTATTTTGGTTATTTTACAATTTGTCCTTATGGACATTTGGTAAAGTGTTATATCTTGTTGGTGAAGAAAAAAAAATAAAAATAAAAAATAAATATAGCATGTGGGCGGCTACCCCCAGCGGGGTGCCAGCTTCGTTTTTTTCAAAGTTATATCTTTTATGTTGAAGCAAGAATGTATCGAAAATGTTGCGGTAGATACCGCTTCAATGGCGGTTCGTGGAGACGTAACGTCCTCGATGATGGTACTATCGAATGAGTGGAAACGAAGGTTTCAGTTTTCCTTTTCTTCTGGAGTTATTAAGAATATGCAGATACTCTTGAGGAAATTAATGTTAATTTTTATCGAAGTAGAATTGCATTTTTGAAATTTCGCATTATGAAAGCTGTTGATGTGATCGTCACTTCTGAGAAAACTCTACATCTGGTCTTCGGTTTCTCAAGCGCTAAGGTCATCGATAGCGCGTAGACAAAAGAATGCGTCGAGGAAAGAGCATAAGCGGTACACGTGCGACGTTGGTTTCGGCGGTTCTTTCAGTCTCAGGGTAACGTTGCTAGCGAGAGGATCTGGATCGGTTTACATTGTATTTCACATTTTGTACTTTATTATTCACAATATATATATATATATACTTTCAATACCTTGCAGTTTGCCCACGCATTTCTTTAATTACATCCACTGAATAACCTTAACAAAAGCTAATAAAAGAATGGAATCTAGAATTGCATTTTTGAAATTTCGCATTATGAAAGCTAATAAAAGAATGGAATCTAGAAAAAAGCGAATGTTTCTGTACAATTCAACTATCACGATCATTTTGATTTTTATCGAGAACGAAGTACGACCGTACATATATGGTTTCGTTTCTTACCATCGTGCCATTTTACGTACTACAGGTTTGTCGTTCTAGCGTCAAGTTTCAGGATGTAAATAAATCAATGAAAGTAATTACACGGCGTGTGATCGTCACTTTCGAGATGTACGAGGAAAAGCTGCCGGTCGAATTACTTTAATGTAATTTGTTAAAAATAACGATAAAATACAGAGGTAGATACGAGTGGAGGAAAGGTCAAACAGATGGTGCATTTGCATGAAATTGCACAGTGCTTCGTTCTCAGTTCATCGTCAGAGCTGTGGGTTCACGCGTAACGATACACCCTGTACATCATAAACTCGTGACAATTCCCGGATTACGACCTTGCCTATTTACGAGGTATGCGAGAAAATTGTCAAACGAAGAAACCATCGGCTATAAATTCATACGAAGCGAAGAATTCGCACGATTATCGATACCGCGTGCTCTTTCTTCCTACCACCGTAGCACAATAATCATTTATGCATGCAAATCGAACCGATCGAACGTAGCCACCACGACGTTAATATCGCTCGTCGAACACTGCTCGTTTCACGATATGGTACCTGCACGACTGTTTAAAGATGCTTTTGCTTTTCATGCTTCTTGGAAAACTTCCACTCTTCTTGTATTTCAATTGTTGGCGAACGTCCAATAAACAGCAGAGTAAAAATGTCTATCGTGTTCGACCACCGCTAATGCCTTCTATCAGTTTGATAAAAACAGTTTGTGAGAAAGCAACGTGACTTGTATGTAACTTTTTCCTCTTTGTTCGTCAACTATGCGAACGATCTTACGACCTACAGAAATTTCATTCTTTATATTTCTGGAGGAAAAATTTGAAAATTTCAGTATTTATCTCTTTATCGTATCGTCTTTTTCCTATTATTTAGTCAATCTAAAATCAAGGAACAACTTCGATTGATAAAGTGAGGGATGACCGAGGATCAATCCTATCGATGTTACTGATACTTCGATTCTATCTATCGATTAGAATAATTAATGCTTGAGATATCTTCTTGAAAAATAGGAAGATAAATCAGAATGACAAAATTTAGCCATAGACCCAAAGTTTAGATCCTGTTCGTCGAAATAAAGAATCAATTTCGCGACGTCTCTTTGACAAATGGTAAAAAGATTCGACCATAAATTTGACGCGTAGATTCGAATCTTTTTGTACGTGAAACTGTTTAGCACTTTGAAAGCATCGTTGCATACCTTCCAGTATACTCGACTATCGTATTAAATGATCTCGATACTCAAAAGTACTACAAATTATGCCCTGAAAGATAAATTATCGGAACCACCGCCCTCCCGATACGTCGATTTATTTACGCGAATACCATCGACGTTAGAGTATGGACCGTAATAACACGTTTATGGAGAATCGAGCGGTATAGCGTAGCGTTTATATCGAATTTCTTCGTCGCGTTACTTTGTCAGTGATAGTCACTATGATCACGATCGCTGTGCCAGTCGTGGAAGGGTCTGAGAAGGAATACGACGCATGGCTGCCGGTCGGCAATGCATGAGCATGCATTACCCAAAGATTACGATTATTTTATAGCACTATACGCGCGAGTCGTAAAATTCGCGTGCCATTTTAACAACTGGCTTCCTGCTGATGTCCGCCTGTACCGACCCGCGCATCGTGGTTAGGAAACTGGCGTGTGGACCAATGTGGATGCCTTTTAATTGATAAATAAATCACTGTCTGGAGTGCCTAGCCGCGATCGAACTCTCGATCGCATCACATCGCGATGTTCATCATCGCCATTTTTCTCCTGTTTTATTTTTCCCAAGTATCGCTCGGGTTGTTTATAAAGAAGAAGATAAAAGAATAGAAAACTTGATAACTTTAGTTCTCAGCTGTGGACATTTCTATATCTTTAGTACTCTAGGATCTCTATATTTTCTAGATAATTTACCGTTTATGAGAAGCAGAGTCCTGTTTTATTTGCCGTGATTATTTTCGGAAAATCGGACAAAGTATCGAACGTCCTATTTAAGCTATTGCGTGTTTTAAATCGATCGGAACGTTGAGTATACTGCTTGTAACATTATATTTTTAATACTTTTTAACGAGAGTCAAAACACTCTCGATATTTGTTCATCGCAATGCGATTAATCGCTGAATTGTTTCGTATGGAGCACCAACGATGCAAGTTAAAGTATTTGTTACTTTCTTTGCGTTGCGTACTTTCCATTGGGAAATTCTTCCTAGCTAGTTTAATAGCTTCCAACTTTGAAAACTCAAGTTTTACGCTCCACTGCCTTCCCTTAGAGATTTAGGACAACCCGATATAAATTCTTTTTTATAAAACTATCCGACATAAAACTTTCCAAGCACGCACGCCTCGAGCCTGATTCCTCGGCAAGCTCGACAGAACGCGGCAGAAGTTTGACAAAGGACGCAATTAGGGGAAAGTGGCGGCACGATACTACCGAAAGCACGGCGCAGTCGGCTCATATTAATAGCGAACATGACTTTTAGACGCTGGTGCGGAGGTTGCGGAAGCCACGAAGCGATTATTCGTCCAAGCTATTGTGGTCCTCGCAGTGGGAGCGCATTTACACGGTCTATCGTTCCTTTGGTTTCGACCGAGTCTTTCGAGCAACAGCTCCCTTTGTGCCACCGACGTCGTTCTACTAGACCTCCGTGTTCCGCTTTTACTCGGGGGCTGCATCTACTCGCACGACGTTCGGATTCTACGTGCGCGCCGGTAGCCAAGGTATTTACCTACTTACGCGTCGCAGCCACACACGTGGCGGCCGATGTGTGTGCATGCGCTGTCGGGACATAATGCTCGAGAAATATGAGCTCACGACCCCCGGCTATACGGATTCTGATGATGAGAACGAAATGAGGCTGAGCAAGGTAGCTGCATCCGGAGGAGATCGGAGAGTGATTCATTGGCCAGGCGGCGGGGATTAAAAATTGCCCGGTGTCAGAGGTGGATAGTATGTTACTTCGAAAATCGAGCGATAGGCCCCTTTGGTGGCCCCCTTTGTTACGGCCAATAGCAAACGGAAGGCAACTAACGTGTTTAACGCTAGAACTATCACAGTTGCCGGCACCGTACAACGTCAATTCGTAATTTTTCATAGACATTTTGTAGGCTTACCATGTACGTGTACCTTGGGGCATTTGAATGATTTCTGATTAAGATAGCCCGGCTACATACCTTTTTCTCTCTCGCATCGTAGTTTTTCATGTACCATGGTAACTTTAGAGTTAACGGATAACTAATAAATTCAGTTTTGTACGAGCCTCTCGGAAGCTAAACTGCTACTGCACTCTACTTTTCGTAAATTTCATAATTTCATTGTCCGAATACAGAATCTTCGATATTTGCAAGTTGGTTGGAAACGTACGAGAAAGATCGTAATCGTTAAAGGTAGATCTGTATCGCGTACGATCGTTCTTTCCTCTGATCATCGATCGAGACTCGAAGGGTACTGTGGTGGGAGATGAATAAAAACATCGTAAGCGGAATCCGTCTGTTCGCAGGCATCATACAATTATTCTGCGTTGGTTTCCATACAATGCTTACTTAAAGTCAGAGATTTCGTCGTGCGATTTCTAAGAGCTACCAGGAAAATGGCTTCATCGGTCGAGCTGTTTGCACGCGGCCAATCGTTCTGACCGATTCTCTGCCGAGTTACAGATGTAGTTAGTCAAGATTCTCTTTTGGATCGACTGTTCGTGACGAACGCTTTCCAACTTCTTAAGAAACTACAATTTAAATATCTAAGATACTACGGAAAAAATTCATGCACCTATTTTTTGCTTATGCGAATATCGTAGGAAAAACACGGCTGAAACAAACGTCACACGAAATTTCAAATATTTAGTAAAAAGAATAGATCCATAACAGAGAGTACTTTGGGTATTTCATATATTTTTTCATATTACGCACACTCTATATCTGTCAACGTGCCATAAAACCATAAACAGCCACCAATTACTGACGAATAATATCGCTCCTTGCGATTACGAATTTCTCGAAACCGGTGTCTTTCTTCGGATCATTGGAAATCCAAAGAAAATAATTCGTTCGCGACTGATATTTTTACCTACAATTACACACTTGGTAAATATCTCGACAGGGCCTGTTCGTCCCATGCCGATGTTTATCGTTGCTCGTAGCTCGATCGTCGTGTCCGTCCAATAATAATACTAGCACCGTCCATAATCCATCGTATCATGACGTTTGCTTGGTCTTCGTCTTTGTGCACACGGATCGTAGCAAGGTTCGTGTACACGGCACGTACCGGAGAGAAGGAGAGAGAGAGAGAGAGAGAAAGAGCACCTCGAAGAGTCGAATCCGGTGTCACGGACAACACAGGTGCACAATGCACGTGAGAGAGTCCCGTACGGTAGACTACTTAAAATGCATTGGCAATAAGCGACGTCGTGTTACGCGTCGCCGTCCGGGTGCCTGAGACCTGTCTATGGACCGGAGCCATTCATGGGTTCGTCCAACTCGTACGAAGCTTAAAAGTCCTCTCTCGTCTAGTCGTATAAGTGACGGCACTGATGTACCGCCATTTTCGCCAGAGTAAGAAAAATTGCTCCTTCTAGAAGGAGGAAAAACTTTTGCACGAGGAGAGTTAAAGGGTGGTGGATGGAATATGAGAAAGGATGACGAATTTAGAATTGTTCTCGGTAAACGTTTGGAGGAGCAACTTTAGATAAATGATTAGACGTGAATTGATTTGACGAAAAGAGATCTTGATAGGTAACTACGTTACGCTATACGGTACTGTGGTCTTTAAAATACAGTACTGTTCTAAAGGAACCGGGCGCTCGTTCAGTTTCGATAGCGATGTAGTTCGATCACGAAATTACGTTTTACGATTATTTTGTGATTAAGTCAGGGAATGTAAGATGAGACTATGAAAACGGTAAATTTACTACCGTTGACACTGGATCCGAGGAATCGAGAGATTAAAATGTAAATGTAAATTGCGACGAACATCGAGTTGGATAAAAGATTCTTCTTTTGCTGATTTCAAGACGGTTTTTTCGTCAAAGTTACGGAATCTGGAGAACGCTTCACCCTATTAACATACTATCTGTACTTGGGTATCTACTTTAATAAATCACGCGATTAACGTGCTCCCTGGAGACGCAATTTAGAAGGCATTCGGAACAAGAAGCCGCGAGAACGAGGCGAAATTTTGTTTGCCGGTTCACCGGGCCCATTAACCCGACCGGTTCGCCGTTCTAATTTTCATACTCTTGAGATCGGACGTGAGGTCGACGTGTTTCGAGACCCCTAGGCTCTGCACAGCCGTAATTAATTGGGAACACTATTAAAATCATCGGCCTATCGCTCTTTCTCATCCATAAGCGCCTGTAGAGCTCGGCTGGCCAAGCAAGAACGCGACGTTCCGTCGGTGCTGATAGCCACTTTTTCCCACTGTAGATAATTCATCAACTTCTTTCCCCAACGCCTCCAGACACACGCCGCGAACCTAAACTCACGGTCTAAAGCGCGGGCACGAATTTCTAATCCAGAAACCATCAGCGTGCGTTCTTTCCTCGGCCAACACACTCGGTAATGGCACCGTGGAGAACCAAACGTTGAACTCGACCGCGCAATTTACCTACAGAATCACGAGTTAAGGACTCTGCAAGGTAACCCTTCTTCCTGTAGGGTCGTTTCCTTCGTTCTTCTTTCTTTCTTCTTCCTTTCTTCCTCTCCTTCTCTCTTACTCTCAATTACATCTAACCGTGATACGTGTTCAGATTGGTTGCTTGTTGTCAGAATACCCGACCACTTCCGAACGAGGTGGTTGAAACGTAATACCGGTAACGAGTACCTAATTCAAGTATGGCCGCGTCATAAGTCCGGCAAAGTGCGCTGTAAGTCGGCCCACTAGTCGTAATGGTGTTTATGGGCAATTCCGAGCCAGCCTGAACTGCTTCAGGTAGCAACGGGTTCGTCGTGCTCGCCCCGGAAAACCATTCACGCCATTTACACCTGGCCCGTCCTCTGGAATTCCGCGATCAATGGAATAGGTTATCTTTACTCATTTTCCTCTTTTTAGTTGCCGCACTCTTCCGGTTGCGCTCGTGCGAGCCTCTTAAAGTAAGGTGTCCATTGGACGGTACGGCTATTCTAGAGATTCGTCACCCTTTGGTAGTTTACCCTTCAATTATTAGAAAATATGTCCGACAATTTTTACTCTTACATGGGCCATAGAAATAGAAAACCGAAAAGATCGTATCCGTCCGAACATCGCGTGTCAAAGACATAAATCAGATTCTGCATTTTTTTTCGCAAAACAGCCATTTAAACTAATTATCCGTTTTTTTTTTTTTTTTAAGAAATCTCAACTATTTCGTATTAAAATATTTCTTTTCAGTCAGCGAATGACAGAAAAATTAGAAAGTTGAGAAAAGTGGATCTATCGTATTCTTCCTTCGCGATCTTTACACGAATTACATGTTGGTATTAAATCATCATTCTCGTCCCCTTATTAGCTTCTGCTCGTACGATGAAACAACGACCGAAGGGATACGGCCGCGTTCTATTCCATGTTGAAATCCTCGTCATCGATGAAAACAGGAAACGCGAACGTTTGCAGCATGGCAATACTGGCATCGAACAAAAGCTAAATCCCATCCAGTGGTGTATCGGCGCGGTTCTCACTCGCGTTCGCGCGATCGTAAAGCTCGTCCATTTGAATATGAATAAAACGTTCTTGTCCGGTCTCGTGCACGTACAACACAGGGAAACGACGAGCCAGACGCTCACGCATCCCTGGCCAGTCTGGTCGGCGACTTGACTCGCCCGAACTCGGGAGTGTTTTACGCGCACGCATTTATGGATTGTTTAATGGCGGCCGCCTACAAATTAGACGAGCGGTAAATCAGCCATCGAGCAGACCACACCGCGCTCGCACAATGCACGGTGGGCATTGTTGTGGCCAGCCTCGTGGTGGCTTGGCCAATAAAATATTGGGTGCACGCGCTGCTTCGCTCACGGCGACATCAACGACTGAGAGGCCGCGAGATCGGTTTGCGTATCATCTTGGTGTGGTCCTTTTCGCGAGGAGAAAAGCCAGCCCAGCTCGTATATCAATAGACGAAGTCGGGAGAATAAAATATGCCTCGGTCAGCAGAAATAACGAGCCGTGTCGTGAGAAAATTCGACGACGAACAGACCGATGTCGCGTCAATGCTAAAATTCGACCAAGAGAGAAAAGAAGCGTTGTTTTCAAGCTCGAATACGATCCGGACCAGGTAGGAATGGCTGCTACGGATTTTCCCATGACGTCGGTAGATCAGAGGAGCGGCGTAACGCGCGGAAATCGCGCTTCCAGCGCAGCTGACACATTATCGATGCGTTGCAACCGACTGAATACACGTATCAGATTGCTGTAGCTAATTTCACAAACCTCCTATGCGAGAATTCTTCTAGTTTCTTAACTAAACGGATTCAGCCACCCTGAGTTACGCGAATACTTTGCTAACTGGTTGGAAACAGCTTTAAAGTAAGTAATTTAGTGAACTAATTGCGTCTGCATTTTGATCAAAGAATGTTAGCTGAACCGACTAGGTGAAAGGAGATTGACGTAACTACGATATTATCGCAGCAGGCTCTTTCGATCGGCAAAAACAGTTACAGATCATGGAAAATTTTTGGTTTTGTGCTAATGATCAAGGTTATTTGAAAGTCGTACGACGTCAACGCGGTCGTGTCACTGATAGTCCGGATAGTGGTTTGAAGGTAAAGATACTCATCGATAAAGTTACGAAATTGTTCAAAGTCGGTTGAAAAAGTTCAGAGGAGAAGTCGTATTATTGGTAATAAAGATCATCTAAAGGTCAGAGAAGGTCATGGAGGTCGAATTATTAGGAGTCAGGATTACACGAAGATCGGATAACATGTATAATAATTGACTAGATTTACGACTTGATTCTAATCTGCTAACTAAATTGCAAAAAAAGTTATGAAAAACGTTGTGCTTTGTACGAAGCCATTAAAACTACACGTTCTCCTAGGAAGGAATTAAGAAAGGAAGCTTTTTGCTTTTCGACGGGTCTTAAAAATATCGAACATTATTTTCTTCTCAATGAAATCGATATACAAGTTGCGAAGAGCCCATCTTTCTATTTCTCCCTCGTCATCTTTCAAACTCATTGAATATTGTCATCGGCTTATACCCACACTCCTAAACTGCCTCACATTCGCGGTAGACTATAATCAACATCCATCTCCGATGTTAGTCTCGCCATATAGTACATTCTATCTCGGTAACAAGAAATATCGCAAACAGCGGAGACGAAGAAAGAATTTCTTCGTCTAGAAAGTCCACGATCATCGACTACACGGTTTTCTGTCGCATTTCACACCGTTATCGCGTCCTATTTCGCCGATACGAGCGTTAGCGCTTTTACTTGGGAAACACAAGAATTTACACGAGTATGGTTGGACACGAAGAGAATCGGTGCAACGAGCCTAATCACTCGTTACCAAGGAAAACCGCAGCTATCGACAATAGTCGAAGGCTGTTGCAAGGAAACTTTCGAACGCCACAAGCTGCAATTGCGTGTGCACGCGGCGAGTCATAGAAGTATTAAAAGACACACACCGTGTGTGAATAGTGATTACTAGGAGGCTGCTCGCAGCTACGGCTGCAGGTTGATTATCTCACCTGTCCTGACTCTTTTACTCTCGCTCCTGCTATAATAGGTTCCTCGTCCCCATGCCAGTGGTCTACCGCTGCTGCACTCGGTATGCGATTATATATATTTCTTGCTCCCCTATATCTTCTCCCCTCCCCCTCCCACATACCAATGTAGTTCTTACTAGGCTACATTTTTCCCCTCCTTTCTCTTCGGTTGTTTCTTCTCTCGTCCTATAAACTGGAAATGCTCCTCCGTCAAACTGGTCTTGAATATTTCGGATCATAGACAATACCAGAACCGTCAAAGTTCTTTATAAATATCAGACGAAGTAAGTTTCAACGTTCGAACGTTAGTTCCTCGAAGAAACGGTAATGCATTGGCGTATAACTCGAAGAAGAAACGGACAGTGAACTGGTAAGTGAATTTGGACGTTCTATCTCTCTCTCTAACCTTAAAGGGTTAAATATCGTATTTTAACATCGTTCCACGTAACGAAATCGTTAGAATGTGTTGTTTATAAAGAGTATATATTTTTTATAGCTAGCATCAAAAATTTAAATAATCTTGAGGATAAAAGATCGATCGTCTTTTAGGTTCTCGAGTGTTTGATCTTTTCCAAAAAGATCATACCATATCGATCTAACCTTAAACAGAAACAGACATCGAGGGAGTAAGTGAATTAGGCGATTCTATGATCGGACCACCATCTGTTCCGATTAAGCATCGTCCAACATCAAGGTCTGGAATAACGCAACAAACTTGCACGGTCTCATCTCGTCTCACAACCACAATCCTATCGTCCATTAACATCAAAAGGAAATAGTCCTTGTTCCCCGAAGGAAGTCGTGTAATTAACAATTTCACCTAAGTACATTCCCAAGGGATCACCCCGGAGCTTCTTATCTTCCCAATAGCTCATACTTGCAACCAACGACCTTATCTTCTGACCAGTTCATCCCAGGAAGACTGCTCTCTCGTGTTTCTACGTCGGGTAAAGAGAGACGACAACGCGAAACCAATCTCGAGGGAGGTGAATCCAATCGCCGAAAGAAAAGACGGCGATGCACAGAAAACTCCATTAGACGTTAGATCGTTCTTCTTGGTGCTTGGTCCCTGGCTTGGTCGTCGTGTGTGCACAGGGCAGCTGTACACAGAGGCTCGGTGCATCGCGTTGTAAAGCGAGACGCGAGGCTGGCCTAGGGGCGGCGGAGGCCGGAGGCCGGAGGAGAGGACTTTGCGGCGGCGGCGGCGGCAACCGCGGTGCCAGCGAGCAGAAGAACAGTCGCTTTTTTGTCCAAGTCAATATATCAGCGCGGGGGCCATGTCTAACGGGTAATGCACTGGCCGATCCCTTCTGCACAACGAAAGGAAGCTGGTACGACCACCATAGCTATTGCCGATCTCCGCTGCTGCCACGGAACGCTCCGGGCGCTCCAACGATTGTCGTTGTCAGAGAAGAAAACTACTTCATTTTCCACGTTGGGTCGCAAGTCGCGCGAGCTACCGGCAGGAGAATGGCCTTCGTCCGTAAGATATTTTCAGCGACCGGCTTTTTAGATAAACCGAAGGGACTGAAGAACCAGGGAAACGATATTTCTTCTTCTTCTTCTTCTTCTTTTTCTTCTTCGAGAAGAAATTGAAAGTACTTTCGATAAATGTGGGGAATAATTGGAAGACTTAAATTTAATTCTCCGAGCGAGGAACGTTTTTAGTAGCGGTAAGCAGAGAAGTAAAAGTGTGCACGATACCATGATCACGTTATATAAACTACAAAGCGAAGCTTGAGAGAAGAAGCGAGAAAGATCGAGCGATGGTGAACTTGATGAACCATAGGAGTTTTCAAACTTTCTCCCACAATTATTCCAATGATCGTTCGATTCGTGCACATTCTACGATACGATTGCACGTTGATTTTTCAAACACCTCCTGTCGATTATCCGATTTCTCTGTATTTAATTAGTTCGGATAATCAAAGTTCCGCTGTAACTGCGTGTGTTCTTCAAGATGGGTCCCATCGATGAAGATACACCCTGTATATGCGCTTGTATCTTGGTCGCGTCACCATCGAACACTCGCTGTTCAATTAGCCTCGCATTCCGGCAGCGACAGATGTTGCTACCACCCGCGGCGCGGCACCGTGAATTTGATCGAAGGAATATGGATACGGTCGTGGTATCAGTGGTCGCGGTTTCACGCGGCGCGAGTCGACGAACAGTAAGAGACGCAGCACTCCGCGTGAAATATCAAATTCAGAAAAACAATTAATTACAAAATTGCATAACGAGTAGCCATTCGAGGCGAGCATGTGCACACGCTTGCGATCGCCGCGCGCGATATGCATAATGCATGACAATTTCACCGCGGTCAAAGGTTTTTTTCATTTAAACGACCGGCCTGATCATTAAGCGCGACCGTTCTACGCGGACGAGCTGCTGCTATCGATCAGCGGCTAGACGCCAGTCGGTCTACACTCTGTCCGCCTCCGGAGCTGACGTCAAGTTGATTAACATCTTGCGACCGATCGCGCCACGAATTATTGTCACTGTGCGCTTCCGGGATACCCGTTTCTTTTCGCCACGACGCCCACCTCGCCGAGAGATCGACACGCTGTCGATCAGCGATCGTAATCGAACCGTAGATCCTGCTGGCTAAGGTATAATTACGGCGCGGCGTTTGCGTGGCGATTCCAAGTAGTTGTTTCAGAGATTGTGTTTGTGGTGTTAATAGCAGACAATTTTTAATGATTGCGATAGCGAGAATATTAATTAAGTGGATGATTAAGCTATTAAGTCGAGATAAACGCGATGATATCGAGAAACGCGGTGTTTTGTCAAAACGGAATAAACGGATATATATAAACAGATTGTTTGTAACAGGTCGCTGTATAAATCAGAAACGTAAAAGTAATTTTCATTATTTAAAAGGGAATATGTTATTACGACATACTCGGAATTTCCAAACTTTATAAAATTGTATAATTTAAGCGGAGGAAGAAATAGCTCTTGAGAATATTTTTATAGCGGAGATCAAAAAGTTCACGGAACGGTAAAATAGAATCGTGGAAATAGAATAGAATAATGGATTTCACGCGTAATTAATCAAATAAATCAATAACGAGATAAAGTGGGAATTGGTTTCGTGTCGACGAAGAAGCATTATTTTCCAACTGACTGGATAATGGTAAAGGGAATTTGATTTTCTCTGTCTGCCTTCCCGTATCCCTACCGGAATCAATTTATTCGAATCACAAAAGTCGATCACGGTAGCTACGTCAATTAATCCCGCGCTACATCGTGGCGCAAAAGCGAGGCATCGTTTGACCGTAGGGTTAAATCTCCGACGGCGACCTTTCGCTACGATCGCCAAGGAAGCCCCGGTCATCTTTCACCTATAAGACACGGTTCGCGCGAGCGCAATGTTCATCTTTCTTCCCTTTTCCTACTCCGGTACTCGTCTTTCCCCCTTGATTTACGATCGCCGACCAATGGCCAAGGCGAAAGTCACCGCGAAAAATACGCTCCCGAGGTGCGTAACCGTGCCGGTGGCGTCCACCACTTGCGATTTTCTTATCTCTAGCGAACGAACCGCGAAGCGAGTACCGCGGCGATCTTCTTCTTACCGCGGCAACGTAAGTAGCCGCGGCCTGCCGTAGGCCTTGCCGCCTCAAAATTACCGGCACGCCGCTATGAAAATGATAATTTACTGTGACGGGCCTCGGGCCTGTGTATCTGGTTCACGCGAGAACTTCGCTACTGTCTTTTCATGCTCGTGCCACGAGCTACAGGCTGTTCCATAGATTAGTAGACGAGGATGATAGTTATTTCTTGCGAACGAGACCTCTAAGATGCTGAGCTGGCTTCCTCCGAAGCTTGAGAAATGAATGTAAAAAGTGGATGATGTGGTGAAAAGTTTTGGTAGAAAGTTTCTTATATGAAATTTTATGACACGAGGTTTCTTACGAATATTAGAATGCTTGAAATTAAGGTAAAAGCTATACAAAATTTCCAAGTTATTTGTAAGAACGTTGTTAGAGCTTCTACAAGATCCTGCGTATCTTTGATAAGGTTTTCAAGAGAGCAATGAAACGCGAATTTCGCGTAAAGGGCACGAGCGAAAGATTTTGAAGAAAGGACTTTTACGATGATCGGTAACTTTGAAATTACATCGAAAAGTGTAAAAACAAGATTCGCGAGTTGTTTCTATCGGCCTCCAGAGTTTTTAGGCCGATAAGTGTTTCAAAGAGAAAGTAGGAAGGAGAAACGAAATTAACGCGAGATAATCCGTCAAACGTACGCACATTTGCATTCACGATTTCCCATCGACGATATCCAAGCAAACGCTAATTAATAACAAACATTTATCCACGAGCGTGCCGATTACTCTGGCCGATAAGCCAGCGAGCCGGTTCCCACACAGAGAGCGTTCGTTAGAGAGCCGACCGTCTCAGAAACGTAATCATTACCGTTGTTATTATCGTTATCGTCATTATTATACCATGAATAACTAAAACGTGCGGGCGAATCGGCAAAGTCATTCTCGCCCTCATCTGACCGGAGCGGAAGAGAGGAGGCAGCGGCGGACAAGGAACCGTGGAGACTTACGGCTACGGCTCGAAGAAGGATGAAGAAGAAGCAGGGGCCTCTGTGAGGCCTTCGCGCCTACGTTTTCACTCGTCCCATCTCCCTCTAACGTCTTACGTTCGCTCCTTCTATGCGGTCTCTATATACGCGGGCGCACACAGAGCCCGAGTATTCGCCAATTAAGCTCTATTGAAGCGGTCAGGCACCGCAAGGTGGCCTCACGCCGGAGACCTGGCCGTTAAATCCAGATTAAGAGCGGCGCATGACACGTTGAATCCGTGGCTCGTCGATCCAGAAACATTTAATTTAGACGTTACCGCCTGTTGCCAGGAGGAGATATCTCTTTATTCACGGTACGTACAGGCCGCGCTCGAGCCGTGGCCAAGCCCAGGGGCGGATTAAAACGTCCTCTCTTATACGCCGGGAATTTATTATGAGCGATTCTTTTTTCCATCTCCACCGTACCAAGATCTTTCGCTCTTCGAAGGCGATCTATGAGATCCAACCTTTCCGTTGCCTCGTGTTATTTCGCGGAAACCAAGATTACGTTATATCGATGCGTCGGCTACGAGTACAGCTCCGAGATTTTATCGCTAGTTTGCCAGGCTATCATTCCACGTTAGTCATCGAGGCTACCAGAAAGATTATGCGCTGGCTGTCGCTATGGATCTTTCTACGTTTCACGATCTTATAGCGATTCTAACCAGAGAGAAAGAGAGAGTTTATGCTCTTAGAAATAAGCTTCACGTGGCTGAGAGTATGGACGAACGCGGCTGGATCGATACAAAGGAGGCCGAGACCGAGGCAAAGGGCGAAGAAAGTGGTTCGCGGTCGTTGGAAGATTACGATCCTCGACTGAGTAAAGGAGAACCTCTCCGAGACATCGCCTCCTCCACCCACTTGTCCCTTTCGATGTGTTTATTCAATGATAACAAATTACCGAACGAATCTGTGCAGTCATACTCTATAATTGCGACTACCGTGGTGGCTGCACGGCTGTCCGGTTCGCTCGTCGATGAATCGTTCCGGGAGGTTAGGATCCGCGAGAAAGTCGAAGGTGAAAAAGCTCCGGCAATAACAGGGGCTACGGCATAGAACGACGCGTGTAAGAGAGTCAAAGGAACGCTAAAGAGTATGTCTCGCGCTCGAAAGTATTCATCCTATTTCTATCGCGGCGGTGATTATATTGCCTCCGTCTCCTTTTTTTACCATCGGCACGATGTGTCGTGTCGGCATCCTAACGTGGAATTATTCTGCGTCGAAGGCCGTTAACCTTTAACAGTAGAAAGAACCTCCACGCGGTGTGAAATATCGCGTGGACGCATAGACCCGATACGATTAACATCTTCGACGTAATTGGCCAACGCCAACGATCGCCACAACGCGATAAATACAAAAGGATTTTCGCGAGATTATATACGCGCTAAGGGTGCACACCGATACATCCAACTTACACTAGAAATCTTTTCTTTGCTTTTCGTATTTAGAACAGTAGAAAAATAATAAAACTACCGATGTAATTTATTCGCTCGCTGTTTCGTCCCGTGAGACCTCTTTTTTGAAAGTTGCTCGATCCAGCATGCCGTAAAATACCCTAAAAATAGGTATGTATAAAGCGCGTCTTCGATCGACGATTTACGCGTATCGAAACATTCGGAAAAATTGTAATTATAACGTTGGAGAATAAATCGCTACCGTTCCACGAGTACTTTGTTTTCGAAGCTAGAGCTTTGAACAAGACCTTGAACATTCCGATACTATATAAAGCAAGAATGCCTTCTTCTGCCGTGTCGTCGGTATCCCTGAGCTGAGATGCTGTCAAACGTCAATCAAAAGAGCACGGAGCCACGAAGTTACCATAAAGTATGAGCGTGTAGGAGGTGACGCTAGAAAAATCGATAGGGAGGCGCGAAAGTGTAACGCTGACGGCGGCGCGTACGTTCACGTTCCAGACTGGGACGCAGACTGGCGGCTCCTCGAGCCGGCAAACTCTCACGGCCTCTGAACTCGTACTCGTCATAACTGCAAATGGAATGAATACCTGCCTAGCCGCCTATAGTGGTAGCCACGAGTGGCCATTGCCGGTGGATGGTTACTGGCATTTACGGCACTAACCCACTGAATGCAAGCTCTAAGATTGACTCGAGATATTAAGCGCGCCGTGTGTACGCGCGCACCAACACATCATAAACCAACACACGAACAACACACAAATGTACGTAGGGATATACGTAAAGAGAGATACAAAGAACACACGCGTACACAGAGGGATGTACGTAAAGAGAGATGCGAGGTGAGGATATACCTGTCTGGCCGCGTACGACGGTAGGTGGAAACGCAGTCCCCGAAGCAACGAATTACCGGATGACCCGTCGACGACGAAGACAACGAAGCCGACGGGGACAATGATCGCGCGCCTACGTGCGCGCGTCTACGTGTACGCGGCCACGAAGATCAGGGAAGCAAGGTGCGAAGGTGGCATCGACTCGAGCACCTGCTACCGTCATTATCATCAAGCCAAGCCAGTTCAGAAAACACGGGGAGCAAGGAGACGAGATTCGACTCTAATTCCTGCCGTAGGCTGTGCAATCCGCTCTCGTTGCTGCTTGCGTCCACAGGACCGCGAGCATGCAGGCCCCGGCCTTTAACCGATTTACCGTGCCACTCTGCTTGCCACGACCATTACCGTGGCGTGACCGCGACCAGTCGCCCCGCGGCCCAAGGATTTGTCCAGGGACTTCCGGTAGCCTCCTGCGCGATCGCAACGATGAAGCAGTTATTTCACACAATTGACGAAGAAAAAGCGTGTCTATAACGAGCTAAGATTTGTCCATATTTTTGTGACAAATTTTTATCGCGTGTAACAGAAAGATTCTCGAGAGAAATGTACATTTGGATCATTCCCGATAGAGCTGATGCAATATTCAAAATAGAGGAACAGATATCCATACAGAGACAAGGTTCGTTTTAACTTTTATGGCAAGTGAGATTTGTGCCGTGGCAGAAAATGTTTAATTCGCCGCTCCTAATAGATTTAACGCGATCAGAAAAATAAACGTATATATTGGTCATTGAGCAATGTACTTTACTATTAAGTATACTGTTTGAAGCGATTTTTTCCAGCATTGAACGGTATAGACACTTGAGAAAAGACTTTTAAGGACTCGATCGATTTTCAAGATATTTGATATTACGCCCGATTCTTACACACGTATAGATAAAGATTAGGGGGAAATTATAAACTTAACGTGCCACTTTGGAAAGTCGAATCTCTATGGGTTCCCGGTTTACGAGGAGCATAATTCTGCTCGGTGAAGGAACGCGGCTTCGTTTAGGATCTCTCGGTCCTTTCGGATGGCCGATGAAATTCGAAGTTGTAGATACGAGAACGGAAGTAAATCAAACGGGGCCCACGTTGATTCGTTTGCATCGATAACGATCCTCGTAGGGAGCATAAACTCTTAGCCATGGAAAGTCGAGCCTCTAGGTTTCCCAGTTTATGAGAAATATATATTTCCACAGAGCAAACAACGTGCTGCGGGGAAGAATGAACGGCCGAGAGAAAGGTATGGCTCGATGCAATCGTATATTAGGCGTCCCGCGGTGGTTCGACGATGCGAGGAAACGAGACCTCACCACGGGCAGAGCATTATCGCGCGAGCAACGCGAGAATCGCGAGAATTCGAGCGGAGAGAGAATTACGAGGCGCGGACGGCTAAGAGAAATCCTTGGTGTGCAGCGTGAACGTTTCTTTCGAGCAAGAAAACGGCACAAGATCGATCGATCGATGTATCAGAGACTCGATCGGATTCAAATTATTCCACAAACTCGCCTCAGGCATCCGATGGATCGATTTCGATCCATTGATTGTGCATCTTTAGCAAGAGTATCGATGGCTCTATTAGGAAATCAGATAGGTAATTTATATTCTCTGTTAATTGTTTCGACATTTGATCTAATTGCAATCGTGAAAAAGTAGCGTGAAAATGAAACGAAAGTGGCAAATTCCAGATTTATAAAGACACGTTGTTACGTGAATCGTTTCTTAAGGAGTAGCAATGAAATTGTAGTAACTCTAGTTTCGACTGTTCGAGGAATATATCTGACGTGATTGCGCTTTAAAGTGAAAAATATAAGAAAAATTTGACGTATCATTGAGGATGCTTAAATTTGAAGTTATGAAATGTGACCGGATATTGTAGTAGGGAAATTCATATTTTAGGGGTGTTCTGGAAAATTGCCCAAGAAATCCCCAGTGTATTTCAGCGAAGCTTCAAGCCTCCATAGAGAGATGGCACTGGCTGCACTGCTCGCGAGAACTCAAAGACCCTTAGCTCCATCCCCTCATGGGTGCCAGTTGCTACCAGAAATAAAGATTCTTCGACTAACCTAATGTCTTTAAATGCTCTCAAAATCGAACGGAGATGCCAATCGCGCTCGTAAGTTCATTTCCTATGTCAAATTTAAACCACACGCACGATATATTATCTGCGTTCGTTTATTTGAATGGACAAGTCTTATCAACCACCGGTTTTATGATAAGCTAAAACTGTTTTAGAAAATGATGAACTAACGTGATTAGTAATAGCATCGTAGAAGTGAAAAATGCAAACCCTAGTGCCAATTTATCGATAACCCAATTCTTCTACTTCAACGTGGCAGTGTTTTAACAAAATCTTCGAAAGCTACGTAAGTGACCACCTATGTGAAACAGCTGGCATGCGCGGAGCAGCTATCGGCTCGTAAAATAGGGAAGAAGCTCGCGTGCATAAAGAACACGGAAGGAAGAGATAGAGGCGAGCGCGAGAGCGAAGGTGGAAGATAACCGTCGGGAGTGCGTGGACCCGTAGGAACGTACCACCCAGCGAAAAATTAATAAATCCTGCTCTTAAACAAACAAACTCCACCCACCCGCGGATCGGATAAGGGGCCGGCTATTGATTTATTAATTTAGAGCTGCCCATTCTAAGACCACGGCCCGGGAACAGACCGAGGGAATATACTCGCTCGCGCGCCTGCGCTCTCGTGCTCCTTCGTAGCGCTTCAGGACCCGAAGTTAAGGGATCCGCTATCCGACGTGGTATCGGTAATTATAGCCCTGAACGCGGGCGCGCGTCGGTTACGTTCATTACTGAATTATCGGCTCTGCTCGGCAAACAATGTACCCCTTTCAACCCTGCCTTCCCCTTCAGCCTTCGTCCTACACCCCCTTCTATCTATTCCTTCTCCTCGTCTAACCCGAACCCAACAGATCCCGAGTGTCTGTTCCTCTCCTCCTTTTTCCCCCCTTCATCCTCGCTCGACCTCTTCCAATATCTCCTCTCCTTGCTCTCGGAGAGATAGAGAGAGAGAGGGAGAGAGAGAGAGGGAGGGAGAGAGAGAGAGAGAGACCGGGTGCTATCTGATGGGCCACAGGCTGAACTACGACCGGGCCCTTTTTCTCTTTAGCCCTTTCTTCCTTCTTCTTTCTGTCCGTTCTTTCAAGCGAGCTTTCAGCGCTCCACGTCGCCGGTTATCTCGCCAAATTCCGTGACTCTTCTCTCTTCGTCGCAAATAGTTTACAAAATTGTTCGGCGATCGAGCACGACGATCTTGGCGTGGTTTAGGATCGTCACAAAGTATGAAAATGGTGTTTTATATGTTGAAAAAATGATCAATCACGTTGGAATAGCAGGATGAAGACGTTCTGTTTTCAGACTAATCCGGAAATTCTGGATAGCAATACGTTTGTGGTAGAGTAGAAATGAATCTCGAGAGTGTCCGTGAGACGAAATGATTAATGGCATTATCCTTCGCCGCGGATTTCGCGTAACACGAGATCAACAAAATGAGACGATGCGAGAACGTGATTCCATTATGCAGCTTGCCGTGGATGGCTTGCCAGCATTTCTGTCCCGCTTCCGATACGCTGAAATTTAATAAATTCGACGTTTCTCGAAACCTCGTTACGGATACGAATTTTACATTCGCCACGGTGTTATTAAGTGTGAATCGACCTTAATACCTAGGTGCACCGTATGACTATACGAGAAGACGTGAACCCGAGGATGCGGCATGCACCTTTGCTTCGTCATCCATGATGAGGAACGCAAGAACGCGCATTACCCACGGATCGCCGCGGCTTTTCTGGTCCACCGTGCGACCACTTCGACCACCACCATTGACCGCTGCCTACGTCCTCCATAGCGAAACATTGGCCGTTTATTCTGCGGCCGACTTCCTTACTTGCCGCTCTGACGTCATTCTTTTTGTCAACGACTTGCACTTTCGTATCAAATTTATACCGATACGGGGGTTTCATATCGTCTGAATTAATTCGTGAAAAAATGCGTACAGGATGCTATTTCGACGAAATCGACGTACTTCGCTAACGTGTATATTTGGAAGGTTCTTTTCGACAAAGGAACCATTCAATTTATCGAGATATGAAATCTTCGCGATCGACCGACTGTTTTATTTTGTTCTTTTTTCTTTCTTCTTTTACGAATCTTTTTTTTAGAAATTTTCACGAAATAGAGGGTTAAGTAAATTATTATACAAGGGCAAGTAGCTTAACCTACTTACGACGAATCGAATGAGAACGCGTAGATACGTATGATAATTCTTGCTCGGAATAACACGGAGAGCATATAGGGCATACAAGTTCGTAAATCTTACTCCATATAATATATCGATTCCCAAAGAAAATAGAGAAAAAAACAAACTGTACATGAAAACTAAAAGTACGAGTTCTTATGTTGCGAACCTACCATGGGGATAAAAAAAGAAAAAAATGAATCCAATAACGAAACACGCTCTTTTCAACGCCAACATCCACCCATCCGATTGAATCTTTATCTTCTCCAAGCATCGAGCCCCATGAATTGTAAATCGAACCTATCATCGTTCTTCCGAATGTAAATCCGGCCGAGTCGATAAGTGCTCGGAGTCGTGAGAGGTAAGCAGGTGTCGATGATTCACGAGAAGTTGGCTGCAAGGCTGTAGGGTTGCGATTTTCTGGCTACTTGGAGCCAACGCCTTCGAGAACAACTTTTGCTCGTAGGTCACGGTAGAGAAGAATTTCTACGAAAGCATAGTGGACGTGGACCGAAACGTTTCCGCTGACACGAGGTTTATGGTTGCAGACCAAGGTTTGTGGTCTCGGGAAGGTAGCGACCGAAAAAGAGAAAGTTACACACGCAAAGGGGGGTTCGTGGCAAAATGTAACAGTCTACGAACGCAACGCTAGGTATAAATATGCAGCTCGGCCGCTTCCAAGTTGCGTCGGTGGATAATTTATGCCGCGGTGGTTTCGCGCCGCCCAGCTCGCCCTAAAAATTATTTATTTGATTGAACACCGCTTCGGGGAAGGCTATTCTCGGCTAACCCGAATGATCGTCCGCGAGAGAAAGAGCTCGCACGGTTTCGTGACGCAGAAGGGGATGCATAGGTGACGCTTAGGTGTCCGACGTAAGCTTTGTTGCATACATTAGTCGTTCGAATGGTAAATTACGTGTGAAATTTGAGAAATGATGATTGCCAATTCTTTTAAGTCAGCACGATGCTTAAACCTACCCGTAATAACAATCTATGCCGGAGAATGGTTAGAGTGTAACGCAAACTCGAATTAAAATTCGGAGGTAATATTCAGTTACACGATCCATCCTCCAATCCCATCAATTAACACGGAGAGACAGCGAACCAGCGTTACGGAGACACAAAGTCAGACCGTCTCTCGGTATCTTTAGCATCGCTGGCACCGACACGATGCATTGTAACGAACGATACTAATCTGGTATAATTAGGTACACCTGCGAGGCTGTTGCAAACAATGTCGAAAGTGCGAGCTTCACGCATGAATCACATGATTCCGACCGATGCCTTCGAGGTCGAGTTACGTTAATCACGAGCCAGAGATCGATGCAGATGCGCGCGTGCGTGATATACCTGCTATCATTGCCTAGCCAGTGCCTGGCAAAACGAAAATAAACGAAGGGAAAAACAAAAAGAAAGGAAGAAAACCTGATTGCGAACCAGTCAACCTATAACTTTCTACCTTACGACCCATTAGCTTCCCACACTTGAGTCATACGCGTCCTGGTCGAACAATGCCAAGCATTGTCTCGCCGCGACTATAATTCGTAATTAGCCTTCTGATTAATTATCGATTTATCGGCCAATTATTATAATTATCTTGGGACTGCGCCCCGCGGATCTCGTGCACTAGAGTATCCCGGTTTTATCTGATAGCCTGAAAGGTCTCTTCCCCTTTCGTTCTACAACCAAGACGAAGCTTATATAACCTTCCACGCGAGAGCTTCTTTCGCGGATAAACGTTACTTACATACTAGGTCCGCTTGACCCCAGCGAGGGTCCGAGCAAACGAGAGCCTTCACCACGCTATCTATATCGTGATTTTACGACGCACCAGGAAACCCTGGTAAATTGGCACAATTACCCTCTCGCGTGGACCTCCTCGATATCTTACTCGGAAAGACGCGCGTGCACGCGAATCCAGCTCGCGCGGTTCCACACGTGGCTTGGTTCGCGACTAACGCATCGGGTTACAAGGGAAATAATTCATCGAGCTAATATACCGAGATAAATTACGTAGGATGATAATCGATGTCTACGCCTGTGTCGTCCGAAGTAATAAATGCACCGCTCAAAGATCTACGATCCTAGGTGGTTTATCGAACTAAGCGTACGTAGCCGGAGAGACGAGTTTCTTATCCTCTTCGTTTCCTATGTCCATCTCTCTCTTTCGCCCCGCGAAATCTCGTCGATTCGCGGAACCTTCGTCGTAGATCGAACCGAGTCAAAAATCATCGACTCGCGAGGCGAACGTTTAACGACGCCGTCCTTTTCTCGGTATTCCGCGAGTTTCGAGCGCATCGAGACCGAGGACGGCTGGATGCGAGCTGAACGGTCGAGCGGAGGAGTGGTCGATCTCAGATACGAGGGTCGACCTAACTTTATTGTATTTAATTAATTACTCCGTCCGATACCCGATCCTGCAATTTGTACCTTCCCATACCTCCTCGCCTCCCTCCGCCGTACCTCTTCGATCTTCGTCGCCGCCTCCGCTAAGAACGCGACCTCCGCAATCACTTTTTCTTCGTTCATAATCGGGAATAATCGACGTCACACTAACAGAATATGTGTCAACGTAAGTATATCTTACTTTACGAACAAACTGACACTTACTTGGTAAATAGAAGAAGCCAGTTTCTTGCGAATAGAATGATTCTTTCATTTCTTGCAATTTTCTTTAAATATCTCTTTAGATAGAGATATTAATAAGTGGGAATTTAATGTCTTGAAAGATCTTTCAATTTAAGCTCTTATCTCCGTATCGACCGAATCTCTCAAAATACGAGAAAGATCGAATTCTTGAAGCAATGTTAAAACGCACGTCCACGAGGATGAATCGTCGATAAAATAGACAACGGAGTCGAGAACTATCTTACAAGCCGTCAGGATGACATCGTAAATTACAGGAAACTCGGTGTCCACGGTATAAGGAATAAACAGCGTACATCGGCGAGTCGCGTAGCATAAATCAGAGTTAGAGAGAGCTGATCCTACGCGTACCGAGTTGCCAAGGATGATCCGTACGCGTGTAAGGTGGTGTCACAACATCGGTAATGCCGCTATAATGCTAATTTACTGTTTATACCGAATGAAACCACCCTTTTCATTTTCATATACCTCCCTTGTGTCGCGTCGATCGTCGTTCTGGTATTAACGCTGGCTCCTCCTAAAGAAGCTTCACCTTGACCCTAAGCTCGACGAGATTCAGGCAGAAATATAGGTATGGATAGCGAGCGAACAACGTTCAAGAAGGCTAAGCTGTAACCTCGTCTTGTAAATGTCCTCATTTTTCCTGATTTTGGAGCACGAGAATCTTCTTAACCGCGAGTTTTAATTTGCGAACCAGAACCTATCTTTTTTCCTACGTATATGTGCGTGTACACGGGGAACTGGATACGTATAGAGAAGCTACCCCGAGAGATATTGTGCGGTTGATGTATTATTGCATGGTAAGATCAGGGTTGTGTTTCATAACAAGATGAAGTACCGCAGGCATGGAAAGTAATAGGGTAGAATTTATGTTCGCACATTACTGACGATGCGTTGCACGTGTAACCTACTTCCAACACACGCGTAGCTTTTGTTGCCCCCCGGTGGATTTAGTTTCCCCAGTCGCTTTTGACTTATTTGCTTTTAATTTGGCATTCGAACGATCGTAAACGAAATATTACAGAACTTGGTTATAGCACATTGAATAATTCTTGTGTTATATAGGTACATCGTTAACACGCTGACTGCCGTGAGGGACATCGATTACTATATATGTATGTAGTTTGCGTGATGATGTTAAAACTAATTGAATTATTCAAGTGAAATAAGCAACTGTTATTCATCAAACTTCCAATGCTTTTTATGATACCGTAATAATATAAATTTGCCAAAAAATGTTTAAGCAATTTTATCGTTTAATGAAATAGTTATCATAAAAATTATTATACGCGCGTCTTCTTTCTCTCTCGTATCGTAATTAATAAAATATACATAATATAACAACTTTGACCCTTTTACGATGTAATTACATTTTTTTGCTCTTCTAAAACTAGGTACGAAGGTACCTAGGTACGAACTATGTACTCTCGATCTTTTATACGCACATATATTAATAATTTCAGTAATAAATTTTAAAACATTTAGAATTTTTTTTTTTTTATTTTATTTTGGTTATTTTACAATTTGTCCTTGTGGACATTTGGTAAAGTGTTATATCTTGTTGGTGAAGAAAAAGAAATAAAATAAAAAATAAATATAGCACGTGGGTGGCTACCCCCAGCGGGGTGCCAGCTTCGTTTTTTCTAAGTTATATCTTTTATATAAAACATTTAAAATGTGACAAATTGGTACAGCAGTCAACGTGGTTAGGTTATTTTCTAAGGCCAATTCCAAAAAAGTATAATCAACAAAAACAATAATGCAGACGATTAAGATTGAAATATACGACTTACCTCGTACTCGGATATACATATCTTGACCATTGTGAATCTGGAACTCAGCACACCGCCCACCACGTTCTCCGACTATTGGCTCAAATTTAGAGTTCTTCATCCTTTCAGAGATTCCTTCGTCGGTGTTCCATTCTTCGGTAGGCGCAGCACCCTCGAGTGGCTCCAGGAGTGGAGGTCGAACGAGAGTTTCCAGCACGGTTCAACACGCGGATAAACATTCATCCATCCCAAGGTAGGTCGGCTAAAAAGGCGTTACACTATTGAACCACCAACGAGTGCACTTGTAACGCGACGTTTGCAAGTCACTTCGTGACCGAGTCGTGAGAAACACAAATATGGTCGCCGCGACCGATGTTCGCGATTAAAAAATCCGTTTTATCCATTGTTTCTTACATGATCACAATTATTGTTAGGTATTTTATTCGCTTATGAGGTCACAAGATGAAGCGATATCAGGCTATTGTTACACTGGATACACGTTTTGACGAACTGTTGCTCATGGATGTGAATGATGTGTACATGTATTCATAAGAACGATCAAATATTAGTATACAGTATCGCGAAAGTATTCAAACACTTGCAGAGATCTTTTACGGATATATTATATGCATGTGTCACACGAAAGAAGAATTTGCGAAATTTGTAGAATTGTGAGAACGAAATTGTATTTTTATATTGAGTGAAAAGTGATAGGTTAGGTAGGTTAGGTTCTATCAAATTAGAGGTGGAATCGTTTAAAGGATTTGCAATTATAATATATGAATTTTGTCAAAATATACCAAACAAACAAGAAATACCCATATCCAGATTAGTTTTAAATTTGACCAATCAACCATGATATACGTGTTTCGTCACGGTGAGAATGAAAATTCAAAACGTTTTTCGTAACACAAAAGTTTGCTATAGTAAGTGTTCAAGTACCTATGTAAGCCGATGTATACTCTTATGAGAATAACTACTTATATTGCATGCATTTCGTTGTTTAGACTTATTCGTTGACACTGTCGGTCGTCAGAACACGTGTTCACTGTAACCATAACCTTAATATTAATATCACGTCACACACGATGCGAAAAACCCGAATAATACAATAAAATAACACGTTAATATTCGCGTAATGTTCAGTCAACGATACGACATATTACACTGAATATACCATTATCCGAAACTGCGCAGTAGTTTAAATTTATAGATCGTTGTGCGCATAAGCATACATAGCGAACTAAATCTCGCGGGATTCATCGTTGACAGTTTCGGTGCTCGCGCGTGTTAAACTATTTGCTCGGTTCAAATAGGTGATATTTTACGTCATATATTCAAATATGCGCGTAATTTGTACAATGATACCGAATATCAGATCGTGGTTGCGATACATTTTCAATCAACTACGAAAGAAGTATAATTCATGATTACATACGTGACTGTGAATCGTGTTTCGTCGCAAAGGAAAGCACTACAACCAACAAACTGAGCGTTTGGACGAAATGTAATAAACGCAGTCAGCAGTAAAACTGGAGTAATTATGCTGCGACTCGACCGATTTTTGTATCCTGAGGAATATGCCGAAGGTAAGATACGTTATTTATAACGAAAGACACGTTAAATCAATATACATTTCTTAACGATATACAAATACTTTACTGCATGATTTCCTTCCTTCTGCGATCACTTTCTTTTTCCATTACATTGCAATATGATGTTATGAACACGTTAAGGAAATCAAATATGTATGTACATACAAAGTTTTGTAAGAATATATGCATTTCGATATAAGATGTTCAATTCGTAAAAACACTCACCGGTTGTAACCATAGCCTAATTCTTTATTTATCACGACCATGACGTTGCTTCTTTCGCGGCGCCACATGCGTGCCAGCAAACAATATGGCGCGTTATTTTAAATTGAATCCGCTGCTATTAAATTGAGTAATTACGTAATTACGTAACTCTTTCGAGTTGCTCCTATCGAAAACGATACTTAATACGTAATTTTCTAGAAATCACGTTACCTTAACCTATACTAATACGATTTTCCTATAAAATAACTGAAACGCTCCAAACTAATGCTATAGCATTTGTATAGTTTTCAATTTATGAAATTACAATCTATTTAAAAAATGAAACCTATCGCTATCTCATTCGTATGAAAACCGAACATAAACTAATTTAAATTCCACCCAACGCAAATACCACCTCGATATCTCATAAATTGCTCGGTCGAAAAAAGATAGCTCCATCCTGCACCACATTATGCGAAACGAGGTTCGATGATCGTCGAAGCGCAATATCGATTCAGTCAATTATAGGAAGATCCTTTAATTACCGCGAGTTCGATCCACAATATCAAATTGTGAAACTGACTTCTCGTTAATCCGGGCTCGAGATACACGGAATGATTGGCCGTCTCCTCTTTCTGCTGGCGCAACGAACGAGAAGGACGCAGCACAAAAGCAGAATAAAACGAGAGACGGAGGGGAAAGGACGGGAGAAAAGCGTGGAACCTGGCTCCGGGATATTAACATTATAAATCGTGCAGGCCGGCGACACGCCCGGGGCGGAGTCGATCGTATCGACTCGATGCCCTCCTCCGGGCTCGATATCGATTACACTCCCGTGATTGGCAGGATTCGTAACACGCCAGGGGGATCTCGTGGCGCGACCGATCGATCGTCGATCACGCGTATCCTCCGATAAACGCTCGGATCGCGCGCTTCTATCCCGTTTGACGGACGTGAAATCGCGGAATTCCGTGCGACCAATGCGCACGCGAGAGGAGCTTGAATCAGCAGGAATCGCGGATAGATATCGACGTCGATATTGTCCACGTATAGGAAATGAACTTGGTGGAACTCGCCACCGCTTCGAGGGATTATATTCGACTGGTGTTCAATCACGGTTAGGACGAGTCACTTGTATATTCTTTGATATTTGTTTTGCTACATATACTTTGATAGATCGCTGTAAACGTGTACTAATTAGTTAAGTTAGTTTTAACTGAGAAAATGTTGTAGATTTTAATAACTTCTTTTAATACCTTTACGCTTTTGCTTTTAATTTTCTTTCGACGTAAAATTACTAAATTACAGGATACTTAATATCGCAATTAGTGTGCTTTCTAGTGTATTTCGTGTAGCAATTATGTTCGAACTTACTATCTAATTGACAAATAAAAATTAAAGATTTTTGTTTTTAAATAACTTATACATATGTTCCTGTAAAAAATAAAGCGATACGATATGAAAACTTTCACCAGCGCGCAATTTGTAAACTTTACCAATGATTCGATAAGACATCGTGACACAACTACGCACAGGGAACGAGTACAGTTTCGAAATTCGAGTCAAAGGGGGTATAGTATATAGTACAAGTATCGGCGGAGTCTTTTATTCGCCTCACGGGCAGTGAATCTTGCATTGACGGCGACAACAACGGCGTATGTTGACCAAATTGAAGTATTCAAAGGAGTGGGAACGCTGCACTCCGGCGGGCTGTCGATGTACAGTAAACGATCATATTATGGGACGCGGCGCGATCAACGTCAAGGAAATTTATTGGGAAGTCGCGAAAAAAAGTCTTATCGGCACCGAGCTGGCTCCGCCGCCTTTCACCATATTTATTGACACTAAAGGTGAAAACTCGTCACCCCGTTGACGACAGCCGTTGTTGTGCGTGCACGATGGAACCCGTTCGAAGCGGCACGAAAGGGATTCGCCTGGACGAGGCGAGTGAAATTGTTCGTCCCGCACCTCCCAACGGGATTCATCCGCGGTCTCGAGCCAGGCGTCAATAATCTTGACGTTAACTGTCGAAATGTCATTGATGCCACGCGGAATTCTCGTCGTTCCTCGTTCATAGGGCGATTTTACGGCCGCTTGAAAGCATCGAGCACCGTTCCTCATCTTAGTCCGCTTGTATCGCGGCTATGCGTGTCTTTGTCGCCTTTGAATTCGAATTTTGCAACAGTATTATGATTAGGATCTGAGAAAAAAGACTTAAGCGACGGATACAACTTTGACGGAAGATAATTGCGATAAATAGCGATGATACAAGTGGGATAGTGTTATTTCGGTCATTTCAGCTTCGATATTTCGAACAATTCAACGTCGAAGCCTGCTATTCTAGAATAATCAAATTTATCGTATATTATAAAACATTATATATTTCGAACATAATCATTCTGGTTGACTTTGGTCGATGCAATTCTTTGGAAGGACGTACGAATTTGTTGGTACACGTTGGTACAAGCACGAACGTTAGCCGTTTTCAAGATCGATTTTACGATGCACGGAAACCGGGCGTGAAAAAGTCTTGCGAGTTTCGTATTCCCTTTGCTCGTCCTTCTTCGCGTTAACTGCTGTGGCACGCCAGAGTACGGACCAACTTTGCGGTCGTGATCGTTCAGTTCTTCCGAACAATGGGCAGCCAGTGTTCACGGGACTGTGTCAAAGTGCCCTTTTATTGGGCCGTATTTTACCTCTTCGTATTCGAGAACGCACGCGTAACGACGCCAGACGATTCACGACGGACGCTGTCGATCGCAACGATCGATGTGCTCGTGTCTGCCTCTTAGATCTTACTTCTTTTTATTACACCGATGGAAATTATCCTCAGAGTCCATTCCCATAAGAAGCTTCGTTCTTTGATTTGTCTTTGTAATTGAAAAATTTCAATTAAAATCTCATTTATCTTTACTGCTTGCGCGAACAAATTAATCCTCGACTTCGAATGTGCGCGTCTATAGCTGAGCCTCTATTATATTTGAACCGTGATTGAGCGTGATTTCAGTCGCACGAATACGTGTTTTTATAACGAATGTACGCAACCATTTGTTTCGCGGAGAAAATTGGGATTCCCAGGCGAAAAGGTCTCTCGATTGACAGAACCCTCGGGACGAAGAATTCCGCGGGAAGAAGTCGACCGCACGAGAACGAAGCGTATGAGAACGCGAGTGTGGGCACGTCGCGTCGCGTCATAACTCCCCGGGCATTGTAAATCACGGTGGACGCCTCGTGCACCCATAGAAATGGTTATATTCGGCCATAACAGTTCGTACCCACCGCGACGACGACCAGGCTATATTTTAATAGTAACGATAAATTACTTACGCGGAGAGAATCGCGTCCCAGTACTGGCGGCGATGAAACTCTCACGCGGAGAGGGCGCGATCTTCTTATCGGGCATCTTCGAACCCCTTCGTTCTCTCTAATCACAGATATAACCTTATTACAGCGTTACTTAAATCGCATTTCCATCTTTGATACTTTCTCTTTGAAAACAAGAACGTATACCTACGCAATGGCACACGATTGTATTTGGACACTTGCTATAGAAGACTTTTATTTTTACGTATACGCGTGTTGTGCGTGTTACACAAATCATTTTGAAACGTCGCTGTCGGTTAAATTTGAAACCGATCTGAAATGTTGGAACGAAGCCAATCGTGACGGTGACTCGTAATATAACAGTTTGATTACTACGTGCAAAATTTAAGGTTGAATTTTGCGTATTATATAGAGGCTTAATCCTACAGACGGTTACACTCCATTTAGGTTCCCATGAACTTTTATCGCAAATTGTTTAAGGTAATCTAGCATTTTTGTAGACATTAGATTTACCAGTAACTCGCAGCGAGCATACAAAATTATCAATTTACCACGTGTAGTCGCCACAGACGTACCTTTCACTCAACTTGACAATACCCATTCACGCGACTATTTTTGCCAAGATAACTCCCGTTCGAGCGGAGAAATGCCTACAAATTGCCACATCGATTTATTGCTAAAGAGCCATTTTTCAGGGGAGAATGGTTAGTTTTCAAGAAAGATGGAAATTTCGCTTAATGCCAACGATGTAACGCGTCAGATCTTTCTCAAAGGGGCAACGGGTGTTTAATTGTCAGGGATCCTCGAGCGGTGGATAACATTTTCGACGCCCACAGGAACGTGATGTTCCAGAAAACGCAAACTCACCAGAACGAACACTAATCACTCGTTTATCTGGCCGCAACGAACTGCAGGATTCTCGCTTTTAGATATCGCCTGGATGGTGGGAAGCCGAAGTAATATTACGAATCCCTAGCTCGTAAGATTAATGTTCGCCTCGCGTCGCTGTTCATTAATACCGCGACCAGTCGCACGCGTATGTTTAGGATTACACCTTGATAACAGAATGGATTCCGTCGTGACATTGTGTTCGCACGATCATCGTCGGCTCCGGACACGACGCGCGTATTGCTCGCGTGGAATTAATGAAATTCCATCGTCCAGTGCAATTTATGTTACGCCGAGTACTATCCGTATCGTGCTTTTAGAAGCAAGGACACGTGGGTGGAAGATAAAATCGTGAACTGTAACACGCATTCCCGATTCTATCCAATTTTATCAGGCTAAGTGCGATGCGATGGTACTAATTATCGATCTAGTTATCGTAATATCTTTGATAACGGTTTCCTTCGAGGAAAAGTTTTCCGAATTTTAAAGATATTAAATTTGTAGAGTTAGAATTCTCGGAAAAAAGAATAAAAATTACCGAGAGTTATTCATAGGATTTTTGTAGTTCGCGCAGTAATAAAAAGAAGTTTCTCCAAGGTAATCTCGCTTCTTCACATTTTTCTCACAACAATTTTTCTTTTTTTATAACACAGTTATATATAGCTTTTACGACGATGAACTCACGCGTAAGTACACGTGTCAATCGCACGATTCTACATGCACGGATAAAATATTCAAATGTAGTTTTAAAAGTGAAAATGTATCGTAAATCATATAGTTGAGAAATACAAACTTTAAAAATTTCGAAGATTAAAATCGTAAGGATTCTAGTTTACTTGCTCTAGTTTTGATTGTACTTCGATAACCGGGTGCCTCTTAACTCGAGGAAAGGGCAACTTGCGCAAGCTAACTACTCGCGAGCCCATCGCCCACGCGGCGTGCAAGGTGGTCCGGCACTTGAGATCTTCGGGTCTCGGTCTCCGGACACTTTTATGCCCCCGACGACGAGCGACGACGACATCGCCGAGCACCTTCCACACGGCGTGGGCGAGTCATGGGAACCTGCAGTCCGTCGTAGCCTGCCCTCTCTCCTTGTTTTCTGACCGACCATTTGTACAACGTTAGTACGCGGTCCGGCGTAACGTCCACTTCATTATATATTCGCTCTCTTCACTATTGTATTTTAATTGATACCAGTCGAGCCCGGCAAAAGGGTAGCGTTCGTGGTGAGCTTAGAAATCTGAGAATCGTTTGTTTCCAATTTGGATAATTTATGGGGAGGAAAAGCTTCGATGCTTTAGGGAAGGAAACTGGAACGCCGAACAGCAATTCTTCTTTCGTACATGCATCCTGTACTGTTTCGATAACGCGATCTACTAAGCTAATAATTTCAATGATTTTTAACAAGTTCGGATTTATCTAATTTACCATAATATCGTAGGAATAATAAAAAGAATCTCGAAGAACCGCTTAACCTACATCCATCGCACATGATGTCAAAGATATCATCAAACGTCACAAATCCCCGAAAAGAATGTCCCAGTCATCATGCGTTCGTAACAGTATCAGGTGTTTCCACACCGTCCAATCTTCGCCCAAATTCTCCTCGATTTCCGACAGGCTGTTACCAAACACGGAAAACAGGGACCGTTTCCTCTCGAATTCGGAAACTATTTTCAGTCTCCTCGGATCAAGGCAGGGAATCGCGGTCAATTTTCGATCGTGGGACACGTGGCCGCTACATCGAGCGATTTACCGTGCTGGAATGCGGCGCAAGGTGGTACGCGATAGAGAAAGAGGAGAAGCTGGCAACTTGTGCGAGGCGAGAGAAGAGAAGCTCCGTGACTCGTACTCGACGTTCCTACATACCCATCTCGTCGTCTCTTCTCTCGTCCATGACGATGCCCCCCTCTGTCCACCCCGTTGGTTCGTTCTCCTCTCTTTCGCGCATGGTTCGTCCTTCTCGTTCCACGTACGTGTTGGTAAGGCCCTGTGAGAGCTGTATGTAATACCGGCGAGGCCCCGAGAGCGTATAAAACGCGTCTTTGTGCGCGCTCGGGCCAGCTGTTTGTCTAACACCTCGTACCTGCCTGAGGTCAGTGGCGATTCTGTTACGAGTCCCCGGGAACGCCGTTCGATTCACGGGCCGAGGTCAACGTTCCACGTTCCTGCTAGATCGACGGTTCTCCTGAAACGTCTGTTCCGACAACGGCTGGTCACCGTATACCTCGGTGTCGTGGTTTCTTCGAGCCAGTTATGATTTATGTTTATTCGGAGACTGGTATTTCACGAACTGTGAGATTGCGCAGATTCGCTTGGCAGGTTCCTCTTAATACGAACTGTCTAGTATAGATTAGGTCTTAATGAGCTAAGGCTATATATAACAGGTCGTTGAAATACGAATTCTTCTCGCATCAGCGTGATTAATCGTCCAGAAGACACTGCTGTCTGTATTAGAATAGATTTCATCTGGTTCTTTCTAATTGGCAAGCTATAACCGAACACCGGTGTCTCGTCGGAACAAAATCGACGTTAATTCACTTTCCCGCTGCGCGACCTAGCAACTCGTCCAAAATTCCAATCAGCGATCTTCTAACAGTAAGCAAGAAGTCCCGCGACTCATACAATATTTAACAACAGGCGCAAAACGACGCGTTCTCTGAGACGTCGTAGCCCATATTCGATGCGTCCGTGTGAGCACGAGCCGGCCCACTGTTCATCCCGACGAGACTGACTCGTTGAAAGAACCTGGTACAGCAAAGGGGACTCTGTCCAACGTAAAGGACGCGACACACAGAGGCAATAACTCGGTCGTGATCTTCTGGCGCGCGTAGAGAACGGAAAAAGTCGGTCGCCGGTAATAAATACATCGCGGAACGGGGTAAGTTCGGGAGAGCATTGATATTCGCGTGGTTTCTTTCCCGGGCGCCGCTAATAACTTATCCGGTAGACGGTGGCCAGGTTCTTGCGCGTCTATCGGGCGTCTCCAGCTCTCGGTGGAGATACTCGTCCCCCGACTCGAGGCTCGTCGGGGGCGAGTGATGTTTTCTGGCGCGGCTAGCAGCGCTCTGTGTGGTCCTCGTGTCAAAATGTGTCAAAACTCGAGTTCGCGGTCTCGGCGTCGCCGACAAAAAGCGGTTCGACGGCCCTACAAATTAACGGGCCGTCCTGGTGAGGGCACAGACTCGAAGTAGAAAGGAACGACGCTGCTTGAGAAAAGCTACAGGATCCACGCCATCGCTCGACCAACGAACGTACTCTTGCCTCGTGATGGAAACGTAAATTACGCTTCAGTATGATGGAACACGATGGTCGTGCGTACAGTAATTTTAAGACTAGGATCTGGATCATTTTATTAATCGGTTTAGTGCGTATCTCGTGCATCTGAATTTTACCAGTTTAATACAAAGAATCGTAATACGAGCCTCTTAGGATCCAAGCCGATCGCAACTCCACTTTTTGCCAGTTTCTCGAAATAATAATATTAAGAGAATCAACGCGTTTTCTACATAAATTATATGATTATCTAATAGAGATCTTACAAATTACCTGACTGATAGGTTAAACGAACAGTGACCAATCTCCTTCTCTACTTTTTCTTCTTTTATCAATTTATCTATGAAACCTATCAGATGTTTGTAACAAATATTTATAACAAAACGTATACGTATATCGTAAGCGATTTCAATTTGCCCCAAGTGTTGAAACATGCTCGACACGCGGGATACAATTTTTCTAATGTCGTTAAATAGATATTCGTTTAGAGTAAACTCGACAGAGGAATTCTACGAAGAGACGAGACATCTATTCCCAACGTTCACGATGAAATACTGCGCTGTTCTGTGAAATGTTACTCCATGTTTCCCCTGTAATTATCGCAAGTGTTAAAACGATCGTTAGGCAGCGCGGCCGCGATGTCCAAGAGGATACGTCTGTTCAACCTTTAGAATGCCATCGCTGCTCACACGAATTCAACACAAACGTATTTTCAGTTGAATGAAACGATTCGCCGAGGGAATTGCTCAACGATCGCTCGATCGACACCGGATTTATCGACGTTGCGCTCTCTTTACGAACGATTGCGACGATCGACCTTAACACCGTTGGAATTTCGCGACGACCTTCGCTACGGCACTCGACGTCTTCGTTTCCTCTTGAACGAGCTTCCGGAGTGGTCTTGGACATCCCCCGAATCAGATAAAATCGTAGTTTTAACGGGACACAAATGGCGGGTCTTTGTACGACAGAATCGAACCGTTGATTTTCTATGGGATACGGGCATGGTATTGTGCAAACCGCAACTGGATGCGCTTCTACACGTATCGGAGCGCGGGGCCGTATACGTTCTCAACTTCACGGGGCGCGCGAACTGTTTGCCCGAGTCTCGATTTCTACCAGATAAAATTATATTCCGCGCGTCGAAGAATACAACCGGATGCGAAAGGTGTTACGCGACATCTGTTGCTATTTTCATCCCACGGTTCAGTGTTTTCTAAATAAGGAACGATATATCGTGGAGGTGCCATTTATCGTTCGTCGACGATCTTGTATATAGACGCGACCATCTTTGTGCATGTTTGTCGATGTTTGATAAAATTCTGTTTGAAACGTGCTGTTGGAAACGTTTGCGAGGTCTCGTTACCGTTCTTAAATCATTCTGTTGAAATCGCGGACAACGCGTTGTTCGTTCGTATAAAATTTGTACGTTTCGAAATTGCGTTGAATGATTAGGAAATTGTTTACGGCGCGACATAATATTTGAAGGTTTAAAGCGGTAGGAACGAACAGTAGAACGGTTGAGAATCCCTTGAAAGTGATCTAAAAGAGATTGAAGACTGCTAACGAGGTTGTCTATCGTGTAAACTCGCGCTCGATATTTGCTCGATTATCGAAGAGGTATCTGCCATGTACGACACAGACCGTTCCGCTGGTAGGAACGATTTCCTCGTCGATCGACGATTTATTTGTGGATCTGCTACGTACCTGATAAATCCTTATTCGCGGCTCAAGGATCTCGTCGTCGCGCAGACCAACGTTTGCTGCCACTCTCTTTCTGTATTATATACTTGTCCAACATTGTTATTATTGCGAGCACGACTGCAGCTGCTCACCGGGAATAATAATGGTCGTTCGTGCACCCCTTCGTTACACGGGACTGTATCGAAGTCACGTACAGATCGGTATTGTTATTTAATCTGAGGCATTCGTTTAAATTAACCAAAGCCGCCATCGGCTAGTATCAATCTAAATATTTCTGTGCTGTCAGACACGGAAACGCGTGGAACGTTCGAACGATTCGATTAATCGACGTTTGTAATCGTGCACGGCAACGACTTCAGGGACGTCTCTCGGCATTGATAAACCGTGAATAATTTCTCGTTTCGATATCTTACGATCTTCGACATCTACGATGATGTTTCTCTTTTTCAATAGAGCCGCGCGGATATTTTAGACGCGTTCGTTTAAATTCCAAGAGGCGATCGGAGAAAGTTTTTATTTCAAAATATTGAAAATGCTCTTCAATTTCTTTCCGATATTCTCGGTATTCGAGTTAACAAGTGTGGCTATGCACACGTGTATTCGTTTGGACGATCTTACTTGCGAATAGAGTTAGGGGAATATTGATGATGAAATAGAAAATTGATCACTACGTTACACAGCACGGGATTAAGTAGCTATTTCACGCGTAAGAATTGATTATTCGAAAATTACACACTTTTATCCGCTGACAAAGGAACCAGCCACGTTGTGTAACGAATGCGACTCTCTAATCACAACAGACCATTTAATTCTAAGCTGATCAAAGTATAATATATACTGTTCGTGGTAAATAGGAAAATAGTACGTATAAATTAAAGCTCTTCCTTCGAGATGATATCGAAAGTTTTCACGTTACGAATAAAGTACTTGATTACTCGAGCGAGTGGTTGTCTCTTTCAAAATCATACGCGTTTCAAACTAATTACTTTGTAACTCTTACTCTTACCTGGCTTTCTTTCGAACGGAAAGTACACACCCATCTCATATCGTTCACCAACGACATTTCACCACGTACGATTTGATAAATTCTCTGAAGGAGGATTCGCTCGTCGATCACGCTTAATTAACTCTCGCAACGTGTTATTAGCCAATCGGTAATACATTAAGTTGCACGTGGAAAAAATGTGTGGCGGAATGTTAATTGAAAATTAACATTGCCGTCGAGAGTCGATTCGAGGTTGAGACCGAGACGATCGGCTCGCGAGCGGTATTCTCCGGCGACACAATAGACTCGCGCGGCAATAATCCTCGGGGCAGCTTCTGTACGCTCGATCCTCGGGGCGGATCACGTTCAGGCATCGTGGCTCGTTATTACGGAGGCGAATGAGACGACCGCACGCACGGTCGGACAAGGCAAAAAGTCGTTTTCGCGTAAAACGATCGGCGTTGCTCGGCTTTCCGTCGTAAAGTAGCGCCCACACGCGCCGATGCTCCTCTCGCATAAGCCCCGTGCCGCCAGCAACAACGTGAGAATGTCCACGAGACGATAAAAGTTACGCTCGTGAATATTACGTTCCGCTCCCGCTCCCTCTCTCCACGTGTCCTCGATCGTGCTTGTCCGTGAAAAACCACGACTTCACGCTCGCCTTTTGACCTGATCTTTTAGCGTTTAACGCGTTCCAGTATCACAGATCGTCGTCTTTTATCGAATTCTTCTTTGAAATTTGTTTGATATTCGAAGCCTAGAATTATCAATGTTCCATAATTTCATGACTTGCTTATTTTATTTTATAATTTACACCATCGTACTTTTATCGTATGACGATGTAAATACAGATACACCTACGGCTACCGTGTAATTCGATGAATATTTTGTTGAAAAAGAATCGAATATACCGATTGCCTTTAATTATGGCTTCGAGTCTTTTTTTTATATATATTTAGAGGAATAAAAGCATAAAGTTATAACAATTACAAGTATTATCTGAATACACTGATTAAAACTACGATTGTGTCCGATAATTGAAATCGAAGTTTAGAACGACGAGATCTGCGAAAAGTTCTTCGTAAGAGAACCGATTTAATTCTCGTAATAAAGTAGTCTAGTACGAAGAAACTATTAGATTTACAACTTGGTTCGACGATCTTGTTGCAATTTATTAAACCACGCAGAATTATTGCAGAATTATTGGTAAACAGGATGACTTGGATAAAACTTTCACTTCTTATACAGCAACAAATATCGATAATTCTTGACCGATTAACAAAACTGAAGCGATCCATAAAACAGTGAAATCGCATAGATAGAACCTCTGTGGAAGATACGCAAACTACATCGCGTACGCGCAGTCAGGACCGCTCGGTCCGACAACTGACACCGTTACCATGGAACAAAACGAAATCTTCGAGGCGATATTTAATTGAAAAAGCATGCACGCGGTATAAATCGATCCGTTATTCACAATGAGATGATTAAAAGGCCGTTTCCGAGGTACCGTTCCTGTTAATGTCCATTTAAACGAATCGAGCCACCGTTGTAACAATTTCCCGCAACAAACCGGCCGGAACGTTGCGTGATCGGACAATTATAGTCCTGGGATCGGGCACCGCCATCCGAAACAGTTTCCGTAATCAACGGGTCAATTGTTTCACCCTCGAAAGAGCGCGTATCTGCATTGTCGCTGGGAACGAAGCAAAACGCAGGCGCCGTAAGCCGCAGTTCGCTTCGATTGTTTATATCTGGCTGCATTCCAGCTCGATAAATTCGATTTTTTACACGCGTACGAATATAGTGCCGGCCATTGAGTCGGACTCTCGCGCGGGTCGTGTCGGTTGGTAGACGCGAGTGCGTTCTCGTGGTGGTCGTGAGCCCTTTTACAAGAAGCCCGGTCCATTCAAGAGTCAACCTCACTGAATTATACCTCGCTACGGATTCGCACGGATCGGCTGGCGCGCGAATTCGCAACCGGATTCCCCTGGCGGACCGTTCCTGACCTCGCGAGGCCAAGAATTCCCCGTGGAAGAAGAGTAGCGCGCTCTCAGAGTCTCGACTAGAACGGTCCAACTATCGAACGAACAATAATGCAACTCGACGCGGACACTCGGTTACGTAAACGTAAGCGCGTGACCTTATCGAGCGGCGAATCGAGCAACTCGGCTGTTCGCAATAATATCGATACCGTCGATCGTTATTAATAATAGTAATTACGAGGATAAAACGCCGTAGCGCAGAAATACAGAATAGAAGACCAACTTCTTAGAAGTCCATTAACGTCGTTGGCAACGATACGCCTGCTCCATGCGTCGCGACTGGCGGCGTCGTTTAATGGTCATCGGGAATCGCGTCGGAGGAGTATCAGAGTATCGCCGTGGAAATCTAGAATCCTGGAAAGTCGATCCACGGTGGACTCTCGACGGAGCTCGATCGTTGTCGATCCGCGTCGATTTCATCCTGTAATATGTATACGACTAACTTCTCCCTCTCCGTCGATTCCCATGGAATCGCATACAAGTATACGAGTATGTCCATCGAGTACACGGAGGAGGTCACCGTCGCCGCGATGTATACCGCGTGATAGACCTATTCGAATAATTTATAGTCGCGTTAACTATAATAGACTCGACCGTGCTATTCGTCGACTGGAAATGACAAGTACCAGCAAGAGTATCGACTGTAGCCGCGCTTTTTTCTCTCCTCGTCTCTTCCTTCGTCTTCCAACTCGTCCTTTTTCATCTCCTCCTACTACGTGGCTACCACCACGGACACGAGAGCAAATAGAAGCGCGTACATGTCTCGGGTAGAGACGCGTTCCTGAGCGCAAGAAAAAAAAAAAAAAAAAAAAAAAAGAAAAAGAAAAAAACGAACGCAAGCAGAGAAAGAGAGAAAGAAAAGGACGTAAGGATGAGATGGAACAGAGAGTGGGAATAAGTAGAAGATGAGGAGAGGAAGGCTCCTCGCGAACGATTACCGGTGACTTACGTATGCAGGCAATCTCGTGGCGTTTGCGCAATTATTGGAACACCTCATGTCCGTAATAAATGGCGGAATATGCCCTGAAAGGTGTTAGTTCAAGATCATCCGGTGATACAAGACCACTTGGACGGTATCGCGGCTGCCTGTCACAGGATTTCATCACCAACGTGCTCATCCGCGCACGGCTACCTATAGGCGCTGGTTTATGTAACCGGTCGGGACATTAAGGTTACCCTCGATCGTGGAAAGTCTCGCCTACCCTATTCTCCTTCGTTCCGCCGCGTTTTCATAATTATTTTCTAGACGATGCAGCCGTTCTTACGCACGCTTGTTGGAGGCAACGCGCCTTCACACAGCGGGAAAGGTCGCCGAGAAGGTAGATCGCGATCTCGAAGCAGATCGCGCGCTTTGCGACATACCGTACGCTCTGTAACCTCGAGTCGTCTCTTTTGTAATTTTACATTTATTTTTTGCATCGATCCTTACCACACCGCCTCGAAATATTTCGACTCGTTCGATAAATGTGATTTCTATTTTGTTAACAGGCCGTTTCTTAATTAGAAACTTCTGTAAATTAAGCAGTAAAATTAAGAACTAACGACGATCGATTTTTCGTTCTTTATTCAGGGACGATCTTAATCCTAATCGCACCAAATAACGGCCGGCTCGAAAGTAGCTGTTGAAAAATTACGAAAAAATTGGGAAACAGTAGCGTTTGCTCTCCCGCCACGTCCTCGGCGTTGATCCTCGCGCGGAGATTTCAATGCGCCGTGTGACGTGGGAGTAATTGCGACACACGGAGGTACAAGCGCTCGCGTACATACAAACGCGTCCGAGCCGACCTTGCGCTCGTCTTCCCTGTACGGTGCAATCGTGCGCTCCGCGATCAATTACGCGATATCCAGTTTCGTCGCGCTCCTTTCCTAACGACGTGGCCCAATTAAGGACGACGATTAATGCGTTCGCCGCTCGCGAGACCTTTTCTCCCGCTGCGATGGCCTCTGACTCACCGCTCGTTAGCCTCTCCGTGTCTCTCCTAACCGAGTTTTTAAGGATCTAGGAGCGCCTCTCGCTGAATCTCGAGATATTTCGATGTCGTCATTCCGATACACCAATCGTTTAGCGATTACTTCGAATCCTTCCTGGTGTTTCTTCTTCTTTGAAATCTTGAATACCAATTTTGTTCGACGAGCGTATTAATCGCCAAGTTGTATAATTTAGATCAGGTTTTTCAGCGTCACTTTTTCTCTACATTCCATTCGATTTAGATCAGCGTCTAACGTTGCAGAGATTTAATCCGGGTGATATACCTATTACAGCGATTGAACAAGTCATTTGCAGTTTCTCCAAATTATCGCGAATCGACATTGCGTATCTTTGACGCTCTAGATTTTTCTAAAGAACCTGATGTATTTAAACGTCGAAAATTAGCTTGCGTAAGCCTTTAACGTTGCAACGATCAGACCGGCGATGTACCTGTTCAAAGGTTAAAGAAATCATTCGAGTTTCTCTCAGACCATTACGAGCCAATATTTTCCCTACTATTTTAGAATTTTTCCAAAAATTCAAAATCTATACATCGAAGATTATCGATCTAAGCAAACCTCTGACTTACGTATCACAGAAATTGAAAAAGTCGTTCGTAGAATTCTTTCTGAACGCTTATAGATCAGATTTTCTCGAAGCAGGAAATATCGAAGAGTACGAAGAATATGATCGCGCCATAAATCCAAACTTGCCGATCCATTAGAATCCGTCGTGTCACGGTTAAAGTCAGAAAGACTAGCACGTATTCGTCCGAACCGTAGGAGGAACCATCGGGCAGCTGTGTATCCTGGCGGAGGATGATCTTTCAAGTGAGAGGACGACTCGTCCTTGTCCGTTCATGTGGATAGCGCGGTATGAAGCGTGTATATCATGCTCAGTCCGGTCAGGACGCCTCTCAAGATCAGGCATTCGCGTGTGACCACACATGTGTAATTCCAATTAACATCGCGCTCGCGAACTACGCTTACGTTCACGAGAGCTGGCACGCAGGTTATTTCGCGCCAAGTTTCACGCGTGCACACCGAACGGACTGATTGACTGACTGATTGACTTCTCTGCCGTCTCTTCTTCGCTCTCCTTGCCGCCTTTTCGCCCTGTTCTCTTTCGCTCTCTTGGTTCTTTGGCCGAGCGCCAATCAACCTGCCGCGTTTCATACGGTGTCGACACTCGCGTCTGGAATTTGCTACGATTTCGCGAAAAAATAAGGTTCATCCGGTCGATCTGCCTGGCTAACAGCCAGCCGTTGTGAAAACCGTAACGAGCAACGCGGTAATTGGATCGTTGGACGCGAGATAGGATCGTACCGATGAGCCACGGGGAATTCCCTGTTGCTACGGAATCTTTTCGACTTTTCTTAGTCGTTTTTCACGCCTCGCTGAAATTGTTCCCATTAATCTTATATCTACAGGCTGTCGTAATACGAGTCGTTATTAAATAATATTTCTTTGAACGGAAGGAGATAGTTACGTGTATTTTTTACCAATAATTTATTCGATTATTCCAATTATGTATGAAATACGATATCGACGATACAGACACAGACGCCTCTGGCTGCTTTAGAAGCGTGTGCCTTAAATATATTATGCGTTATTTGTTCAATTTCTTCATTCAGACTTGATCTGTCAGTCAGGATAAAGAAATTTTCCAAATTTCTAATTACTGGAGGAATAAAACGAGTTTCCTTGACAGAATTTTGGTAACAAATTTTTATTACGATAAAATTGATCGGTCCGCGCTAATCGAGTTTACCACGAATGATCGTAACGCTAACAGAAATAAATTACTATAAAATGAAAAGGCGATGCTTTCTTTATGACACACTGTATTATCTCTATGTCACGTAGTCGCATGGGTCATTGGAAATCGATTCTCTTCTACTTCCTGCATTACAAGATATTATTACTCGTAATCTTAAATGTATCCAACATCGTAAATTCCAATTAGACGATTAATCGTAGTAGCGAGTATCGTCGAAAACCGGTTAGATCGGGATGTAGATATCGGACGACCGAGATTAGATCGAAATTATTGTTTTATATATGCAACGTGTGTAATGTGATTGCGTGTAGTCATAACGCGTCATCGTTGTACTAGGATATCGAATCATCCAGGAACTGTACGATCGAAATCTTTGCAAATATCAGAGAAACTAGAAAGACAAATAATTATTAAGAATACCACGTCTGCGCGACTTCGCTTCTCACCGTTGGATCTATAATATGCGTGGACCACACACGACGCAGTGCAAGTGCGTCGTAAGTGGCCTTTATTTCCAGAGAAAATATTATCGCAACTTCAGGCCTCGCTCGCCAGTGATACACGCTTCTGCACTGGCCAGTCCCGCGAGATTCCGATGCACAAACCACGTCGTTTTCCTTAAAAATTGATCTTTAGATGCTGGATATTTGCAGACAAATTTGCGCTGTTTCTTTGCCTTTATGCAAATCGTGCTTCCTTGTACATTATATTAACTCAAATCAAATTTAATAAATAATCTGACTAATGCAAGTGAGATACTTGAAATAATTGAAAAAAGGGAAGGACTCTTCGCGTACGTTATTTCTGTATCAAGTTAAATGCCAAACAACACGACTGTTATACATTTTACGTCTACTTTATACGTTCCTCGTCTATCTCCGAGTCTCTATTCGTCGATCGTTTGTCCAGCGAAGCGAAAGAGGTCCGTCGCCGAACCGAGCTCCCTGGAATCATTGTCCGGCGAACGCGACAATTATCCGCGCAAAAAGGATCTTTGTGGCCTCATTGTGCTCTCTTAGAAAAATCAACTACGGGCACCATTTCGAGAATGCTGCTCTCGCTTCTGCGGCAACGCGTTGCACGCGATCTTTTACAAATACGAAATTTATCTCCGATCTGGACCGTGGGCCGTCCTCGAACCGATGGACAGATCTCTCTTTCAGTGGCGCTGCGTTGACCCTATTGTCGGCCTCGATTCAACGGGGTCGCCATTGTCCAGCTTCACACCAAGAATGGATGTTTTGGTTTCCGTGAATGCATCGAGTGCCATTTTCGAGCGCTCCTCGAGCTGTCGATCGTTTTTCTTCTCCACTCGAGATTTTCGTCTTGACCACACGATCTCCTCCTCCTTTCGCCTCGCCATTGTCTACTATCGCTCTTGTGTTCTTTCTTGGATCGCGGCCGAAAGAAAAGAAACCGCTCGAAGACGAATCGAGAACGTCGACCGTGTCGATGAATTATCACTTTGCACGACCGTTTCGATCGCTCGTGACACCCAACGGATCGATTTATCTGGCTCTTTGAAACGAATCTCAAGAAACCTGTTGGTGGACTGTAAGTTTGGCTTCGCGTGGGTGGAAGCCTTTTGTGAGATTATCGGTATTGTAAGAAGTGTGAGCTACTTTTTGAACCGTAAGGTGTTGGACGACAATGTTGATTTATCGAGACTGTTTTTGCCTCTATAATTCATCGATGGAAACGTTATTAATCCATTAAGAGACATTGTATTAACACGACATTTCATTTACATTTTTTCATATTCCGTTCAAGAAACGAAATTCCAAAAATTCGATTAATATTTTCTTCGTCGCTGTATCCCCTTTCGCCAAGATTTTACGATTTTCTAAATTTTGAAAAATTTGGAATATTTGCGTGAAAAGTCGAGGTATTTGTATTCCTTTAAAAATTATTCGTATTTCCACGCGTTTCTAATTCTAATAGATTCTAAATCTTGCTGTATGCTATTGTAAGCTGCAAAATATTTTTCAAAGTATCTACTATTCGATCAGGAATATTCGTGAATTGAAATTTCTAATAAAAATTCAATCTCATTGATTCTATGGCTACACGAAGGAATCGAGTTTGGAAATATCCGACCAGGTACATCGCGCCCCAGCCATTCATCACGAGCTTGTTAATTTCTTGTTATGAATCGATGCCAGGTCGACTACTGGCAACGATCTGAATGTCTTTAATAAGCGAAAAAGCCAAACGGTTGCTCCTCGACCGTAGGCCAGGCTGCGTGTATGTGAGATACAGATTGCGGTCGATTGTGACCGGCAGCCATGATTAATCGCGACGATCAGCCCTCGTGCGAGCAACGTGTGCCCTTCGAGCTCCCTCAATGCACGCAATTAACCGAACGATCCTCTGCTGCTCCTCTCTTTCGGCCACACCCCATCGAAATTCGAAATTCGAAAGATCATTCTCGATCAACGAGCAATTCTCGTATTAAAATACGATTCCAGTATCGTAGAAACGTCGTGACTACGGAAAAACAGGCGTTTGAGGCCGCGTCAATCACGCTCCGGTTACGTCAGTACATTCTCATGGCGGAACAGAGGGTAATTATCCTCCATTAAGTGCTCGCCATGACGCCTTTAAACGATAGTAAACGCGTCGAATAAGGTTCGCCAGTCACCGCGCTATACATCACGAGAAAAACAAAAGTAGAATGTTGATGCATGATACCGCGATATTTTAGAGTGATTTGTAGGTATACTCGCGCAAATTAATGATCGCGATAAAAGAAATTGCCAACTGTCTACAGTGACTCATAAAAGTATTCGAGTACTTATAGACACTTTTTACGAATACATTATGAGGTTGTAAAAGGTATATAGAGAAGCTATGAGATATTTGATGCAAGTATGTATTTCACACAGATTATAAAAGCATTTAAACGGTCGATTATCCATTGACTATCCATTACACCTATTAATAAGTTTCAATATTTACGCGATAATTATAATGCGACCATCTTTATAATGCGTTGCATCTTACACGTTTAAGATAGTTATCCATGTCGTATACTAATATTTTCCTAAACGTCTCGCGGCTCGTGTATGCATCTACGGATCGATTTCAAATAAATTTCACAGCACTATGACGATCGTTTTGTGGCAAAACAGTAACCTATTTTCTGCAAGTTTCTCGAATAACGATGTGTCTGCGCGACTTTTACGCCTTATTTCGCACCTAGATGAATTAAAGGCAAGGATCACGCGACAGGTGATCAATAGGAGAGAGATTATCGAGATCGAGGAAAGCAGGCGGCCGTTTTTAACGTTGAAAGGAGTGGCTGCTGAACAGATGTTCGTAAAGTCTTTCGGCAGCCAGGATGGGTCATTAATACGAAATAGCGACACGTCGTTGTCGAGGCCCCGTGAAATCCTGAGGATCTCGTTATGCGTAACCGAGTACACGGAAGTGGCACAATGCTGGGCGCCCCCGAACAAGAAAAGGGACGGGACGTCCCTTAATCTGACGGCGCACATAAATTCGCGGCAACGAGTCAGTTTTCGTCGATACAAATCCGGGACCGCGTCCAAAGGGGTTTCGCCAGATGTTCGATCGCGCTGTCTCCGATTCTCAGGGCCGATCTAACGAGGCGATTATCGACGAGCGCATCGTTCCACTCGCTGAATTACGCTGCAATTTGCTCGGTTAAATTTAATCGCCTCGTAAAACAAATGGAAAATTCCATTTAATGACCTTTACCAGGAATTTCAAAGAAAATTTTATGCGAACAAATCCTTCTCTTTAAAATCGTTTTATTAGCTACGATCTCACTGATTCTTTGCTATCATATTATTTCGAATATAAAAAAAATCGAGACATTTTAATGGTAATTTGTGGTTATTCGTTTTTGCTAAAGAAATTGAAACTAAATTTTCTCGCAAATACAAAGTATCCTTGTCGAATCCATGTAGCGAGTGTGACTCGATGTTACAGAGCAAGGGGTTAACAAATAGAATTCAATTTGTCGTCTTTTCTATTGTAACTTACTTAGTAATAGTATACACTCGTAAGATACTGCGAAAAGGTTCGATCGAATAGGTGAAAAAAGTATAACGGAAATTGTTGAGGTTCGGTATCGAGCTTTGTACACTCATCGTCCATATAAGTCGCGATTTTATGGCTTTCTGTTTAGCGTCGATCAACCGTGATCTCTTCCATTATTCATTTGCTCGAAGTGAAGCGAATTTCTCGTCGATTTGTTCTGCGATCGCGGATTCGATGCTGGATATCTATCGGACATTCCGAAATCGTATACATTCGTCCAATTAAATACGTTTCTCGAATTAAAATCTCGGCACCGCCCTTTCGAAGTTAAACCATTATCCGGGACTACTCCAAGCTGATTATAACCTGGCACAATGTTTTATATTTCCAATAAAACCACTGGATCCTTTCGAAGCTATTCTCGAGGCACAATCGAATAATAACACGTGTCACGCACCAAGCAATCGTATTTGCAATCGATTTTCATTATAAGACCTCTGTCATCGTATAACTAAATACGTGATATGATAAATATTTCGTTAAAAAAGAAATAGATTCTATTAAATAAAAATTGATGGAATCGTATTTTTCCCCTTCCTTGGATAAAGGAACTGAAGAATCCTGGAAAAAGATCACTGGGAAAATCGGCTCCTCAAATTTCTTGTAAATTCTTCAAAATTTCCGACGAATCTTTAGAATTTTTAGACAACAATTTTCAACCGGAAATTATACGAGATGTATCGATAATCCGCAAACACCGAGCGTCCAATAGGAAAACCCTGACGGGGCTGATGCGCGCGTCGCGGCCAAGTGCCCTTGAATTAAAATGGTAATAGAAATGTACGGATTTGAATTGCGAATGTCATAGCGTGCAGGCTGCGACTGAGCCCGGGATATGTATATGCTAAGCAGCGTCTTGTTTTGAATTTAGAACAGGCGCCATCTTGCCGGCGAGTGGTTTGCTCTTTGCCCCCTTCCAGCGGGTAATTCGTGCGCGACCAATGGGGATGCATTCCGGAAACCAGGTATGTGTCGGTTGCTATAACCCACGAGCTATACGTAGCTATTTCATCGGGTGAAACAGCGAACCCCAGCCAGTGTACCTTTATTCGTGACAGGTAGCAGCAAACTCATTAACCTTAGGCTCACCCTCTTCTTTTTTGTTGTCATTTTTCTATGCTATTTCGATAGAGCGAGCTACTGCTAGACTAATAGCATTCCGAAGTCGAATATTACTTCATTGTTTCATTCGTTATCGCATAAACAAAGACCACAGGGGGAAAGACCGATACGTCACACTTTTTGTTTTTTATATGAGAGCAATTTTAACTAATTTGCCAACTAACCGTAATCGTTTGTTTATCAAATTTGGTTATGGTGCTCGCTTGAAAAGATAATCGCGTTTAAGCTATTGAAAGTCAACAAAATTATGCTCATACTTTTGCTGCGATCTTTACGTTGTTTAGAAGCACGATATTCTTTGCGTAAGAAATATTGTTTTAGTTTTACACGGATGATGATTTCATCGGGTAAAGATATAACAAAGTAGGAAAACCGCAGTTGCGTCATGGTTCTTTACCATGAGCAATATGAGACGCGAACCGAACTTTGAATAACTTATAAATTATAACTCTTGTTGTTGCACGATGATATCACGATGACCATGATCTTGAATGAAGTAACACGAATCTTAATTGTCGCGCGTTGTGCAGTATATGGGAATCCAAACTTCTGACTGAAGCAGAGGAATTTTTGTCGTACTCTCGTGTATAATAGAAATTCAATTTCGAAATTTAATTATGTAACAACGTACCATCAAAGACACTTTCTATTGAAAATTCCTACGTATCGTTTTCTGAAAAATAAAATTCTCTCGATCGAAAACGTACCAGGCTCGACAGCTACGACGAAAACTTCGTTTCTGAATTAGCCGTTTAGCAACGTTTTACCAAAGAAACTTTCCATTGAAAATTCTTGCGCGCAAGATTCACGTACCTGTTCTTGGAAAATAAAATCCCCCGAATTTTACTTTTCTCTACTTTTGCCAATCAATTCCAAGCACACTTTCGGCAACGAAAAACCGATCGTCGAAAATATTCTGCAATTAGACCACGAGGCTTCGATGATCCTTTCACCCTCTGTTTATCCAGGACAAACATTACTGGTCGAACAAGACCAGTAGAGGAAAGGAACTTAAGAAAACGAACCCGTGGAACAAGACGAAGGAAAGAGGAGACGATCCTGTTTCGAATCCCGGCTGGCACGAATCACCACTCTCCTTTTGTGTCAGGACCTTTCTCCGCCTCGTATTATTCGTTCGCCTAAGTCAACAGATCCTCCCGTGATGTCGTGCTTTCTTCTCCTCTCTTTTCTTCCTTTTGGCCGTCTACACCTTCGAAGCATCGCTTCTCGCGCGAAACCGTCGTTTCTCCGGCTCGTCTCTCGTTTAATCGAAACTCAAGAGCCAAGCGTTATTAGGACAAAGCTGATGAGTTGATTCCGAGGAGTAATTTTCACGAGATCGTCTACACAGCTGCTTGATTCGCGTTTAAATCCAGTTGCCATCTATCTAGATTCTAGACTATTTCATGGGAATTACGGCTGAAATTCAACTCGTCGGGTTTACTCTAATAATGCTTGGTAAATCTGTGGTTGAACGTTTCGTGGTTAAAAACGATCGAGATCGAATAGTGTTGTAACACGCCACTCCCCGCAGGATGTCCAATTTTAATTACACCGTGAGCTAGGATGCTTGTTTACGTAAGGATAATGAGTCGAGGATCGATCTCGCGTAGATCGAGACACTGGGGGTAATGGGAAAAAATTCCGGTTGCGTCCGCGAAGAAACGTGACTGGGTTGCGTGGTAAAGATCCTTTCTAACCCTGCCGATCCTTTCTACGTGCGACTTTACATTCCACATATCGAGCCATCTTTCCAATTCTTTTTACAAATTAGTTCTCGATAATTTGCGAAAGTCCTTCGAATAATATTTAGAATGTTATTTAACGTAAATTAGTTGTCTAAGATTCCCTCAACTATTTCCAAGCACGTCACTTCCCTATACGCACGACTACAATTTCGCAGTCTTCAAATTCACCCAACATACCACTTGTTGCGCTTCACTCTCCCGATAATCGCGAACCAAACCTCACAATGCTACGATCCAAGTGGAAAGCATGCAAAGGGTCGTCGACACCGGGACTTCTCTCTTTACGATCGAATTCCGCAATTAATAAATCCCCCTCCCCCCCATCCCACGTTCGATCAGCGTATTCGCCACGAGCCGTCGTAATCCATTTAATCGATGATTAGACTCGCGTAAGCTTGGTTCGCCGTACCGCTACGGGTTTTTCCTCGGGGCTGGAGGTCGGCCGTCTTTAATCGGCGAAATTTCATTTCCATCGGGCATATCGCACCGGCTCGTTACGACCGATCGAGTGTTCCGTGATCCGAGGAGAGAATGCCAATTACGTTTGTTTCCTCTCTGTGCGCCGTGTGGCCTCTAAGCGCGGCGATCTTCTATGGCTACGAAGAAGAAGTCGGGGGTCGGGCTTCGAAAGACTATCGAGAGAGTGTTCGATAGGCCGAAGACGACGCGCGTGCATCGTATGTGCGTTTTTCGACTCTGTTACTTCCGCATCGATGGAAACGTAGTCATATCGATGCAGCCGTAAGATAGCCGCCGGTGCCCCGTGTGTGCCGAGCGTTGTTCGCGATCAATAGATCGCTGTACCGGCGGATCGGCGATCTGGCGATCTAGCAGCGGGAGATCGTGTAGCGATCGTTCGTTCCGCGATCGCGCACAATACGAATCGTACGTTCCGGGGTCGTACCGGGGGCGACTGTCTACGTATACTACTTCGGATCCGTGAGAAGTGTGCTGCCTGCTCACGGACCCGTACACCGCTCGTGCTGCGCTGTAAAAGATACTTTCGACGACGATGTATCGTACGCGTCTGTATCCACAGGGTGAGGCGCTGGCTCGAACCTTTCAAATCGCTACGAATCGTAGAAAAGCTGAGATCGATTCGTTCCGAGCGATCGCTGCTACGTTCATCTGTATAGGTTTCGGTTGATCGGTCGTACGTCGATGCACTCGTCGCATAGTCTAAGCTCTGAAATGATTTTCAGCGAGAGGCACGACGGTTTTCGCTTCTAGATTATATCGATATTCGTCTAAAATCGCTCGACGATTAATTCCATTCGCAGCGAGACGATCGAACGCTCGCGATTTCGTCGGTGAAACAATATTTTCGAGGGAAACCGATATGTTTTCGCGGGTTGCGAGGTATGCCGGGCATCCGTTGCTCGCGGAAGGTATGCGGCGTCAAATATCTTAGCGGGCAAAAGTTATATTATACCGAGCGTATCTGATGTCTACATGCATGCTGCTCGTATATAGCGTGGCATTCACGGCGGCGTTGCGCAGGCCCCGGGCACGAAATAATGCGCGAGGATCGGCCACGGCAGCTGCCGCCAGCCTCGCAACGATATCAAAGGATTTGCTGATTCAGAGGCGAGCAGACACGAGCACGCGGACCAGCAGGAGGAGCAGACGAGAAACCGAGAAGAAGAACGAACGGCTCGGATCGGATCGTCCGCTTTCCTCGCGAAGAATCGAAACGTCGATCGATCATCGAGGGCGTAACGTCTTCTCAGGGCGCGGATCTAGCATAGAGAGAGAAAGAGAGAGAGAGAGAGAGAGAGAGGTGAAGAGAGGCAGAGAGAAACCAAGAGCTGACAGTCGTTTCTCAACAGGAAGATTTATTTCGTCGTTGAAAACGACGGTCCATGGGAGAGAGTCAAAAAATTTCTCCCCTCGATAGGAGAAACTAGCTCTCTTTTATTTTCTAACTTATTCCCTTTCTGTATTTCCGTTCGTAATTTCTGGCTCCGTGTTCATCCCTCAGAAATCTCTTCGATTAGAGTCCGATCGTGCGAACGTCGAGCCGGACGCTTTGGCTACCGAGAATGATTACCGTTTTTCTACGAAATTGACAAACTTCGTAATCCATTTTCTCCTAAATCATTGGAGAATTTGTGTCAAATTTTTATAACCAAACCAACTAAATAAATACTGAGTAAATCGAGTATCGCAGCATTTTTTATACATATTTTGGTAAAGAAGTTACAGAATATTCGGAATAAATATTTGCACGTTTCTATCGTGTACTAATAGGGTATGTGCAAATATGTTCCGTAGGCATTGCGCGAGTTTGTGTATTCTATGCCGAGTTTAAGGTTGATTTTAAAGTTGTTAAGTCAAATACCCTCGTCTTATCCTATTTGCGAACAACACTGTTCGCCTTTCAGTGTGGTACAACTCGCGGAATCCACGTTTCCCGTAGTTCCCTCCAGCGACAATCTATCTTTCGAGCTCGAGTTCGCTCTCGAATGCGGTTGTTTCAGCCGATGGGATCTGCGGGGTGTCCCCCGAGCGACGTTTCGCAACGCGATCTATCGCCCGTTTATTTATTTATTTTCGCCCGTTTCTGTCAGAGCGGCCGATACCAGGGTGTCGATCGCTATCTTAATTTCGTATTGTGATCGGTCAAACGTTGCCGGACTGGCGCTGAATGGGCCGAGCGTGTAGTACGTACATGCGCGCGACACTCGACGGTCTGAGCAAACACCCTTTTGTACCACACGACGGCCGCACGATGACGTAGTGTCGACGTGAAACTACACGAGATTTTACGAAACGTCGCGTGCAACTATCCTGCTTCCCTCGTCAGGCAATCAGCGTCGATTTGTGGCCGTTGCCGAGCTGAAAAGACTGTTTTGGACCTGGTTAAGCACGACACCGACATTCCTGTCACGCCGTTCTAACGTGAAAGTACAAATAATTCAGTTAACCAGGAAACGTAGCGTCGCGGCCATTAAGAGAGCCGTGTTGTTTAACGTTTAGCTGGTTTCACGCCCGATCGTGCATGCCCGTAACTCGTTGATACTTCACCTATACTACGTATATTATCGGCATTATATGGCTAGTTTGTTAGGAGAATGACGTGCCTTGAAAGTCGCCTATTTTTAGATATCCCTGGAAATCTGAAAACGTCGCAATTTTATTAAGAAATATATAATAATCTAATTTATCCCGTCTGTTTCGATTCGTCGAACGAGCCACGCAAATTCTCGTTCACCTTTCGAAGGGCAGTCTCTCAAAAGTAAAATAAAAGGGAGAAAAAAGTGGAAGATTTGCTAGCTGGTTCAGTGGCACGAAAGAAAGGAGTGCACGGAAGGCCCATAAACCGGATAATTTACGTATTCGGGGGCATATATCTGGTTCAGAATCTGCAGGGTAGCGAGCCGAAAATTCCCAAGAAGACAGGACCAGGTAGACTTGGAATATTCACCGCTTTCAGATGCGCCACGATTAGACCTAGGTGGGAGGAGCTCGCGACCAGATTAATGACGTCATAAACCCAATAAAATATCACCGAGAGGGGACAACGACGCGGACGAAATCCCTCTAGGGAATCGGGAGCGTTCTCTCCTTCTTTCGTCTCTTATTTCTCTGGCGATCACCACGACCTGGTCGCCCCGTTTGCTTTCCCCCGCTGCTGATGGATGATGCAAATAACTGTGCCTGGTCCTGACGCAACCGTCGAACGGTCACGGAGCACTTTTCTCAGCAGGTGGCTGCTGCTTTGGGTGGCAGGTCCAAAAAAAGGGAAGAAACGCGCAGGGAGAAAAGAGAGCGCGCGTTTCAGGGGCGGACAGAGAAGAATGTAGAGCTATGCTTACGATCTCGTAGAAAGTCAAGCTCGACCTCGACTAAACACGCTCTTCTTTCTTTCTCCTTTTTTTTCCTTCTATTGTTGGTCCAGATCGATGGATCGCGCATCGGTCAATAAAAAAGAAAGTCGGTCGACTTTCGGAGGGTAGGTCCCACGCTTAGGTCGTTACAAGGCTTTTCGACCTAACTTGTGCAGCCTACGATCTGACTCAAGTTCTGTTTGACACTAGTTGCGCGATTTTTCCGTACTCTGTGTTTATTTTTCAGCGTCCTTTCCTATTTCCCTTTCAGGTATTAGATGTTTGGAAGGGCACGGTCCTATACGTTACCCTCTATGAAAGTATTAACTTGGAAATTTCGTATCTGCACGTCATTAAATATCAGTTACACGAACTGTTTGTGTCCCCTGTATGTTCGGATAAATGAAATTCTATCGTAGCAAATTATCGATCTATAAAACAAAAAATTAGATTCAACTACGATCCTATACGTTACCCTCTATAAAAGTATTAACTTGGAAATTTCGTATCTGTACGTCATTAAATATCAGTTACACAAATTGTTTGTGTCCTGTGTATGTTCGGATAAATGAAATTCTATCGTAGCAAATTATCGATCTATAAAAATTAGATTCAACTACGATCCTCTTTCGTGGCAATTAAACAAAAGTCTACCTACGGGAAATTAATAGTCCCAAATCAAAATTCTTCTATGCGACAAATTAAACTCTTCGAGTTTCATTCTTTCCGATCACAACCATCCAACAATGTCATCGAAAGGTTTCATTGATCGAAACATTCACGTACACTGTACTTACATCGCGTTGTACGTCGTACACAGGTTGAATCGCGTTTAATCGACCGAGACCGTCTGCGAAGCGAGCAAATGAGTGTGTCTAGCGATGTTTGACGAACATCCGGCGATCTGTCGATGATACCAGCCGATTCTTGGACGTCCTCTCCGTCCTTTCCAGGTGGATATATCGACAAATTCGTGTCCCGCGGCGAACGAGGCAGATCTGTCACATCCGTGGAGAGCAATCAGAACCTGCAGCATGTATATCGCGTTCCACTCGTGTAGCCCCATGGAACCGGGGGTCGTGTGGGTCGGATATCGATAGTTTGAATCGACGGACGATGTCTCTCGTCGTGCTCATCAAGACGCGACAGGATGGCTCGATGGTTGCTGCGTCATCCGCGTCCAGACGCAGGATGTACGCTCGTTCACCAGGTCCCCCTTTGCCACCCCTTTGTTTTGCACGTTTGTCCCATGAACGAGTATAGTCCATACGTGGTTTATGCTCGGATCTTCAATGTGGATTTCAGTAATCGTACGCTTTCCTTATTTTTACCAATACGCTTGTTTCTAGAAAGTTTCCTCGAACGGCTTTTTCTCATTTTTCGAAATAGTACTACTTACGGAAAACTCTGTCGAGACTAGACTTTTATTTAGGAGGTTTGTTTAAAAGTTGTAATATCATCGATTTGTTATTTTCCGGCGTCAAGATCCTCGTGTTTCGCATTCGCCTTCGCGACGAAGCGATGGTAGGATTTATGGCAGCATTGAGCATTGAGAAGTCGCGATTGATTTGTGCCTTCTATTAGGATACGTCGAAGTGAGATTAACTATTAGTTACGATGCTTGGAGTCTGCGAAATAGAGATATTCCTGAACGTGTAGTAATTCTAAAAAATTTCCAATGATGGAAAAATGGCTGGAAAAGAATTTACGCGAAGAAAAGGTGTTTTTAAGGCGGATATGAAATGGTCAAAGGTACGTTTTTTCCGCAGAACTAAGAGATTTATACCTTTTCGGATATTCCCTCGACATTTTTTTCTTTTTGTCGTTTTATTATCCCCAATTTCTTCGGTACAAATAGCGGTAGAAAGAAATAAGTAATTAAAGTGGCAATGTTCAAATAGTATACAGTTCTAAACTTGAAAAATAGTTGTACCGTTTACCAAATGTTTACCTACCGGAAACAATTCAGGTTGTATAAAAAAATAAAATCTTATCCGGAAGAAAAGTGCTTCGGTCTCTTTACGAGACCTGGCCACAAAATTTTCAGATAAGATCCACGCATCCATCTGAGGACAGTTTTTAGAGCCCAATGGGCAATTTTCGTTCGGAGGTATGATTCCAGATGTTGGGTGCGGGGTCATAGGAAATAGGATTGACCGCTTAAAAGTTAGCACGGTCGAATAATCAATTACGACCTATTCGTATTGCCTATATATATATCATTCCAATTATGTTGGTTATTGCTTTGCGATGGTCGAAGGGGATTGAGCATAGATAAGAAAAGATAGAAAAGTAAAGTTGAAATAGTAAGGAGGAAATAAAGAAAAAAGTTAGGATTTAAAAAAGGTCGTAAAAATTTGTGAATTTAGAAAAACGTTATAGAGTATTACGTTTGTGTAGAGCTTCAAAATTTTACGTCGTCACATTTTCTTCCGCATCAAAATTGTACATTTCACCTACTACTTCTTACTTTTTTCCATAGGTCTTATTAGATCGGTAAACTTTCGAAATCTTATTTTATAACATTTTCACCACCAAAATGGTTTGTTTGTGCAATTATGGTGTTTAAATTTCGTTATACGAACGCTTCCATCCCCGATGATTTTCCCATTCTATGGTCGTTCACTAAACGCCCCTGAATTATCTAGCCGAAATCGTTTTATGTTTCCTGAGTGCAGTCGTAAAACCGTTAATATTTACCGGAACGAGCACACGTACCCCAGACGAAAACATAAACATTCTAGGACGGTGTCCGGCTATCTTTCAACTGTCTAACGGCACTCGTGACTTTTTAGCAACGGAGGCCCGATTTTTTCCTTTTCATCTTTCTGGCGACTATTTTTCAAAAGAAAATCGTACGGTCCTTGCATTTTTATGGCGCGCGCTAGTCGAAGAAATGCTGAGACAGGTACAAAAGATGTGTGTCAAGTCGTAAAAACTTTTTACAGAAGGGTTCCCTTTCCCAAAAAATTCGCAGTTGTTTAAGGTTATTTCTACGAGGCTCTCGTAAAATAGCCAAGTTTTCGCCATTATTGCTGGAAAAACAATACGAATACAAGGAATTACGAGTACCGTAAAAAATATTCAAGTACAGATTTTATTCCTAGTTATATATAGAAATTCTATTGTTACGAATTTCTGAATCTTGCTATTAGAAACATTTCTAATTTTTTTAAAAACTTTTCTAGCAAATGGCTGCTACAAATAAAATCCAAGGATACTTTTTTAGAGACCAGTTTTACTACTTAAGCTTTTAAACACCTAACCGTAATAGAACCTTATTTTTATGGTATTACGCTGGTTGAAAGGAAGAATTCATATTTCTATGACGGTTAGACGATTGTAATTTCCATCATTTTCTTTTTTATAATCTATTCTTGTATCTTGTAGTCTCGTATCTGATTTTTCTTCGTTTATTATTTTAGCCCATATATAGAGAAAATGCCGCTATTATTCGACAAATGTAAAATTCGACAAACGAAAGAAACGTAGAAATAAGTTGCCCAGACTATAGTTACAACATTCAAAGTAAAATTCCATTTTTTACCTATTTATCGCAGCATCGATGGCATATCAATCCGTAATACATGTAGGACTCTCTCTCTCTCTCTCTGCTGTATTCTTTTAGTTGAGATAATGAAATCGTTCGTAGTAACAGTCCCCTGATTATTTCCACTACTCTAATTCCGCAACGGTTTCAGTTCTATCTTCAAGTTTCTTTGAATTTCCATTTCGACGATTTTTCTTCAATTTATAGTTCCACCTATATACAACCAACCGAAACTCCGTCGATGAACGACACGAACGTGTTGATCGTTCGATGGGCGGATACCAGTCGCGTCCTCCATAGGAGCCCTTGAAAAGGGCGCCGAAGTGGAGCGTTCTCCGGACGTATCGTTGCGTGAAACCGACTCATCGTAGGACAACGAGTGCCTAACGACGGGCATTCAGTTTGTGCCCGTTTGGCCACGTGACATGCAAAAATCACCCTTCTGTTGCCCGGAACTGAGGGCCTCTGAGCCAAGAATGACTGGCCCGTGATTGGGCTCCGAAACTCGAGAAGAACACGCTGATCCTGCCTTCCTGTTCCCTTTACAATCCTCGGAGATCGGGTCGGGCTAATTCAACCAACAAAACGAACGTTTTACGCAGGTTTTGCATAAACGCTTACTCATCGCGTCGTCTAGTGGACTCCTTCTTCGGTTCTTGGTCGATCCCTTTCCTTTGCTCCCTTGGGCAACCGTAGCACACGAAATTCTTAACTGATTGTTCAACATTCCTTTATAATCTGAAATGAAAGCATACTGCTTTGAACCGTAATGGGATTTTAAGCGGAATTTTGTTTCCTTAAATAAAGTTTCTTTAAAGGGGAAGGCGTTGACTTGCACGTCAAATATGTACTTTATTTTATATTTCTAGACGTATTTCTTATTTTACTATTATATACTATCTATTATAAATTCCTATGTTTTAGTTAAAAAATATTATCGAATATGTAAAATATTATAAAATATTTGTATTTCACTGAGGAGGATTGAAAAATTCCTGACCAAGTTAGGAAATCATTTTTTAGTTTTTCCTCGAAGAAAATGACGTGCATAGTAATCTACGTAATATCTTACATAACAGAGTAATTTCTAGCATTCTAGATTGCTCGATTTCGTAGATAAAATAGGGTAAAGCGATTGAACCGGTGAATATCTCGACAGAACGTTCGCACTAGCAGCCTTCGCGAGTTACCACGAAACGGCACTTCGTTATCTCGTATATTAATGAGCGGCCGGAACATACAGCTTGCCGATCCGAATTACTCTCAATCACCACGCGCGACCATATGCTCGCCATTAATTACATGCCACGAAAACTCTTAACGACGCAGGCTGCACGATCGATTTTAACCATCGAACCCTTCCAGGCACGTGTTGCCCACGTACGAACAGACTATAATAGCGCGGAGGTGCTACTAATGATTGTCGATAAAATCAGGTAATTATGAAGTTATCAATTGTATCGTTAAGACATCCACGCACTAACTCCTGATGCTGTAGTACATCATATACAAACATCACTAAGACGATGACTTCTTCGAGCAGAATTTATCGTAGCTTTATTCATATCGCTAAGTACCGTATAATCTTCGATGGATATTAAGTTCCAAGCGGATATGGCAAGATTGCTGATTTATGGGCATCGAGAATGGTATTTCAGAAATGTTTCGTACTTTGTTCCTGTGAATTTTATACGACTTTGATAATGTTCCATATAAAATTTAATGAAATTCATAGTATACCGAAACGATTTCAAAGTTATAAATTCATAAAATAGTAATACGTTATCGAAGGACCGAGGAAAGCTTTTAAAACATATCTTTCAAGAATCTAAAGAGTAGTAACGAATTATCGTGGCAAAGTTTTAATACCAAATTCAACCGAACCAAATTTTTAATGCCAAATTCATTTTGACCGATCGATAAATCGGCAGAAATCGCTTCTGTCGCTAATAGGTACGTATAAATATTTGCAACTTAATGAGAAACACTTGTATTCTTCGTGTATCGTTCAAAGAGTAGCAGATGGTTGTTTGCTAATCATTTCTAAGTGCAATAAGAACATCCTTCGGAAAAATACGAAAAGAAAGGAACTCGGCTACTTTAAGGGTTAATATTCAATCGCATCAATCTCGTATACCCTCCGTACCAAGAATCAACTACCTGTAAGAATTAAGAAAAGCAGCAATCCGTGTACCGCCATGGTTCGGCGTCCTCAACCCCTTGCGGCCGCCGTTGAAACGCAGCGAGCGCACGCAGAAGAAATCGGCCCTTCCTCTTCCGTCTCCCATCGCCGTTCGTTGGCAATCGCTCATTCGGGATCACGGTATATCACGCTTCATATAGAATGCCGCAGGGTCGATGAATTATTGACCGGGCAGTTGCGTCCGGTCGTTCGTTCCTCAAGCAGAAACGATCGACCATAGCAATCCCGTTCGCGGCAATGATGAATCCAATCATAATTTAGTTACATCTTATTAGACTCCTACCGCGCTGGCTCACCGTGAGACCGCCAGGTATATAACCTTCTTAATCCACGAAATGCATCTCGCTGCTACCCCATCGACCCCTCCGCCGTTTCCACTCGAATCCCCTTCGACCTCTATCCAAGGAAGACAAGCCTTCGATTCCTCTTTCCCGCGTGCGTTTGTCCTTCCTCCGCTCTGCTCTATGAAACCACTCATCTTCCAACCAAGATTATTGCCAGCCAGAGTCTAATTTCGATCCGACGATCGCGTTCCCGATTCATTTGCCGCACCTCCGCGTTCATCGTCTTTCACTCGCGGATTGCTTCGCTCGGATTCATTACGCTTACAGCGAATTAGTTACGAAAAGATTTTACAGAGTTGAGGAATTAGTCTAGCGGCTGACAATTCAGTTTTGGGAAAGAAACGGCTTTAAAAGCGTTGAGTTTGTCGAGGAGATTAAGGCAATATCCTTTGGATCTATCGTTGATCTGGTCAATTAGTTCGGCAGAAGATTAGAGTCGACAGTGAAATTCTAATCGAAGCTTTTGATTTTTAAATTTCCGAAGCACCGAATCAAAAGATTGTTAAATTTTTGAATTCTTAGATGATTAAATTGTCAAATGTTCGAACCTTAAAATGATCGTCTATCGTCGCTTAGTAGCCTTCGTCGAAATAGGATACTGCTTCGTATTTCACAACGTTGCTGTCGATTTCGTTAACTTTTTAATTCAATTTCTAAGATTACTTGCACTATTAATACTTGCGGTATAGTTAAGGTTCGCTTACTACGATCGATTACGCTTTATAATTACCACGCCTGCTCCATTTAAAAGGCTATCGTCGAATGGAGTACACGCTACAGAAACAGGAACTATGCAGATCGATACACTTCGATCGTATCTGCAGCCTATAATCGAGGTAATTGAAGTATTCAATTTTATCACTTTCGTTAATTAGTTTAAATCGCTATAGATAGGAATGAACCGTCGACCTGGATACTTTAATTAAACCAGCGATCGTACGAGCGAAAGATCGGGTTTCGAATCACGATTCCGATCCAATCATGATCCAATCTGACACTCCTCTGGCCTCGTAGAAAACTATAATTTTCGTGAAAGATCTAGTCAAAACTGAATCCTTCGTGATCCATCGTTGACGTGACAGCGGGTCGAGGCATTGACGTTAATTCGACGCCACCGTGTTTAAATAATTATGGAAACTTGTCGTCTGTTGGAACGAAGCGAGACGTTTCACGAGCAACGGTTCACAGATCATTAGGTGTATCGATAATTGCCACCTGTAATCGCCAGCCGTGTCTGACACCTGTCGCTGTGATTTCAGACTCTTCGGACGTCGGAAACGCAGGAACGTGTTTGAAATTTTGACACGAAAGTTTCTAATTTTCTCTCTCGTACAAAGTTAGGCAACGAGTTTAAAAATTTTTCCAGCTTCTTCTAATTTTTCTAAAGTCTTAAATATCCTTTTAAAGGACTATCGCTTCCCCTTCCTCTTAACCTTCTTTTATACGAACGTTACGTGGACGTTAATTAATTTACGTTTAAACGTAATGATAAACGGTGACGTTGAAATTGATGTCGGTATACGATTGTCGTTTACATCTTGTGGCGACTAATCTGTATGTTAATGAAAACAGTCTTAATTAACCCATCGATCGGTTAGATAACGAGTATGGTGAACTAATAAAGGGTGAGTCTTTCCTCTGATCGAGGTCAGGAGAAATATGGGAGAGGAAGTCTCCGTTAGGTTTAAAAGGATAAACATTCGCCTCGTAGGTAAACACACGAGATGTTTTTGACCTGTTAAGAGACTTATAATTTTAAATCGACGATCCTGTTTCTTTTCTCAACTATGTCGTTTTAACTCGTGTCGTTGCCCTATGATTTACACGCGTGATCGAAAATAAAATCATTTTGAAAGTTCGATCGTCTCCTTAGGATGCCAACGTAGCGATTAAACGTAGAAACAAAGTGAAACTTTGATAAACAATTTATCGTTGACGGATTACTTCACGCTGTCGATCGTTCCTACTTTCTATCAATTGCACGACAGCAGAGAAACCGAAACGAAACTCGGCTATCGCTATCGACGTCACAAGTCTATCTGGTGTTTTCTCGATTCAAAGTGGTTTCTTTCGTTTTCATACACCGTGATCTTTGGCACGCATGTTGTACAAGGCACAGGCGGGTGCCTGTTAAGTCACGGATTTTATGGTCCACGAACCCGCATTTCGCGGTTCTCACGCTGGCTTAACGTTGGAATGTTAAAAAAGTCGTTCCTCATTAAACGAACTGGAACGGAATTCCGGAACGGTACTGGAAATACCACGCAACGTGGCCAGGCGTTTAAGCAGGAGCAATATGGATTGTGCATCGCGTGTTTGCGACCTGGCGATCTCGTGTTGCGCGTGTACACGCGACGCGTGAAATAGAGACGCTCTTTCTCTCTCCCGTCGACGTTCAGCATCTGCTTCAGGCTGTTACGACTCACTCGAGGAGGGAACGTTTCGTCGGGCCTCTGCACATTTTTGTTGCGTTCTGATTTTTCTTCGGCCAACGATGGATGTTGCTTCCTTGAAGGTGTTTATTACGAGGAATTATGCTTCGCTGAAGTATCTGTGGGAAAATATTTCGTTACGATGATCTATTCGACAATTTATAGGCGAGAGGTTTTTCATTTCTCCGAAATTGTTTCTACCACCCGCTTTCGTAATCGAGGAACTCGGAGGAAAGGCGAGATAAGTAATCCATTTATGATATTAACAAACTTGTCTTGTCATTAAATTTGATTGCAAGATTCTCTCGAAAAATTTTTACATCAAACGTATCGATTTCTCTACTCCATTGAAAGATAAATAAAAATAAGGAGAGGTCCATATTATCGTGCCCTTGAATATAAATTTTGTTTTGGATTACAAGGTCTAGAAACAAAAGAGTTATAAGTAGATTTCTATTATTGTTTCTTGTAACGTTCAGCTAGAGCTACACACCGAGGTTAACTTTTTGGTAATATCCTTTGGTATAAATATATGAACGTGCTCTCTGTCATACTTGCTATTGTATCGTAACTTTGAAAGAGCGGGGATCTGGTTAAGCATACGCTACATCTATACTTATACCTATACTTGTTTCGATATATTTTTTTTATTACAAATTCATCCACTCGTTTCTGTATCGGTGAACCTTGACAGGTATCAAAAGTATTGGTTGGCTACAACGCTTCTTTATCCGCTAATTAACCAAACATATTAAATTGCTAAATACGTCTATTTGTCTTTAAACGAAAGAGCAGGAAACGTTTACGTTGAACTTCTTCGTTCCATTTTGATTTTTTCCGATGAGCAACAGTTTGGTTCTACGAAGTTGTTTCGATAGTGTAAAAGTTGGAAGTCGTAAGAGGCTACGAGAAGCGCGAAACAATGGCGCCAGAAACAAATTATGCGCGAGCACGTTCGTATAATCAACCGTGGCTAACTATGTGATTCGTGTATTAGACTGGTGGCTAAAGTTTTGACGTAAGGTATCCAACGTTTCTTCCAATTAGACGTTCCCGTAAAATGAGAATATTAAATAACCAGTTAAGCAGAATTTGATGCTCTTCATCACATTCGATGGTAGTCGAGTACTGACGCGATTGGAGAATAGATTAGAATTCGACGCTAAACTATGGAATATTAACAACTGAATAAACTGGTCAATGATTTCCCTTTGAAAATTCGTAGAAAACGAGTAGAAAGGGAAACGCGTGACAATTCAAAGTGGACTGCCGGGGATCAAAGGAAAGAATGCTGTTCGGTTAAACGCCGCGTTCTTGTAAACACAACTTTGTGCTCTTTCAGCGGTTGATTCATGTACGGAAGCTACGTGCAAACGATGCTCCTTTTGCCAGTGAAAAAACGCGCAATTGCAGCTGCAATCTGTATTCGGAGTTTCTGAAGAGAGCGTATAATCTTTGGGTGCGGAGAGAATCGAGTAAAAAGAATATTACGTTTTATTTTTTCAATTAGGGAATCGCACGAATCTGTTTGTTTAGATCTACCGTTTACCGCTCAGAATATGTTAAGAAATCTTTAGAATTTTCTTTCTTCCGTCAAAAGCTTTGAGAGCTTGCTACATGTTAGAACGATGTGTCGAAATAAAACACCTGTTTTATTTCATTAATCTATTACGTGCATATTTATAGAACTATATCGAAAACTATTTTTGTGTAATGATCTTCTACTCCATATGTATATATGATACGAAGATTTTAAAAGTCGAAAATAATTAGAACCTCGGAATAAACGTTCATAAAGAATTCAATTATCCTGTTCGATTGCTCTAAAAAGTTGCACCAAATACGTATAATGTTACGTATTACAAGAAAAAAGGAGAAAGTTGGAAGTAATCCCTCAAAGAACTGAACTTTTGACTTCAACATTGATCCGACATCTTTCCCGTACACAATTCCTATGCTATCCCGTTCGCGTGACACCTGCAAGCTTGCCACGTTCCGCTTAAGCGATCAGCGTTCGCGGTCGCTGCACGACGCGGTTTCGGGAGCACCGAGCCGCTCCAATTCCTCGACCTATGGCCCGGCCTTGTCGTTGATTTACTGTTTCACCGGTTCCACGCCGATAGCGGCGCGACGGACGTCGACGAAGTGGGATTCCCTTTGGTCGATCGAGTGGTTGCCTCTATATAGAAGACGAACGAGAAAGCCGCTCCAGAATCGTGGTAGTCGTGCATCCGATAATGAGGCTCGCGCGGCATTTTCGATCCCGTGCCGCAAATAATCCCTTTTCTCTACATGGGAGGCTCTCATTATCGTGCGGAACGGCAAACAGGAAGAAGGAGGGGAGGGAAGACGTGGAACACACGAGAGCCAGAAGAAAAAGACACGGTAAATACAGAAGAAGATGAAAGGGTGAGAGGGGGCAGGGGAGGACTGGCCCGAAAGCAAAGGGATCGATGCCGTTTTATTTTTTTCAGAAGCTGATTGAGATCGCCCGAGATCATTTACCGGTCGGCCTGTTCCGGGCCTGGACTAATCAGATCAATCAGATAGAATGATCGCGAAATGAGTACGGGATCATTATCCTTTCTCGGGCCACGAAGCCGTCTTCTTTGTTGCTTCTTTCCGTTGTCCTCCTTCGATCGCTCTGATCAGTCCCTCTTGATCGCAAATCGAATCGTGAAATCGATTTCAACCACGAACCATTGCCGCGTCTTCCGCGATGCCCGTGTAATTCGACTGATCGTTCTGCCGGCAATCGTTATCGGTGGTAAACGCGTACTGTCAATTAGAAGATTTAAATAGATTTGCTATTATGGTAACGAAATTCACAAGTGTGTTTCTATTGGTTTCGTATGATTTATTAGCGTGTGTGTGTGTGCGTATGCGTGTATGTGTTTGTGAAAATTAAAGGCGATAAAATTTCTAAAGACGAAGAAATACTATTAGGCCGAGATCTGGAATTATTGTTACTATAACTCACTTCTGCAAGTTACTTTGTCACCCATATTGTTAGTTCATGTACGACACCTTCCCATACTGACTCCTACCATATGGTTGTTCGAGTCGATAAGTTATTATTCTTCCGTTATTATATTAGAGTGTAATGGTACCTCGAGATATACAGCGAGATTGATTATTCCGTGCAAAGTTCAAGATTGAGTTTTAAGAGGTTGAAGTTCGCATGATCGCGATAACTTTATCTTACTATACTTCTACTCGCAGGGAATCATCAAGAAACTTGTCTGATTAAATGGAACGAATCGGAAAAGGAATATCAAATGACTAAACGCGGTTCTTTGAAACGAGTCGACGTAATAATTATCGCGTTTCCAGTCGGCAGGGGCCCGTTCACCATGCACCAGGCATCGTTTTACGTTTCTCACGGTAAATCAGCGCACGGCTCGAAACAATTAGTCGGCTCATTAGGGAGAACAGGGGCGGCACACAAGGCACGCACACGCGTGCACACATATGCACACACACACTACGAAACGCAGCTTTTCCTCCGTGTAAATTACAGCGTCCCGTTGGTCGAGGAACCGCCTTCGTCGTTTCACAGACGCGAACAACGAGCAACTGTGGAAACGATTGCGTAATCACCGCGAAAATGCTCGCTGCCGGCGAAACGAGAATTAGTCGAGAGATCATCTCGCTTTCCAAATTGATTTATGTTCGTGCCCCTACGATCGTGTAAATCATTTCCTGCCTAGTTATAATTTTTATTCCGAATCGTTGTAACCCTTGTATTTGATCTTAAAATTAAAGATAATATTATACTTCATATATCTTGTTTTACGATTCGTCTTTCGAGAATGACTTCCTTAACTGCAATCTCAGAGCTAACTAATAGTAATCGTTCCTTTCAATGACCCATATGACGAGTCTTTGGCTAATGATGGAAATATGACTCGTATGATTCACCTGATGCATCCTCGATCTCCAATGTGCCAAGACACGGACATAATTCATAGCAATCAACGTATTGCATTCCTATATTGTTTGAAGCTATGCCAGACCACCAGAGAGATACTCGTTTAAACGCAGGTTCACCAATTATTGGGCAATAATCGTCTAAAATTATCAGGTCTGGTCTCAAAATCATCCTCTCTCCTAGACCAGAACGCCTAATTATCGAAAACCATATAACTTTTTCACCATTTTCTTCGATGTTCCGTTCACTGAACAGATATTTTCTACAAATGATTCGAACGTGTCGATGGCCCCTTCTTCGACGACGCAACGTCGAGGGAAAAAGTCTGGCTGCCACGGGGTGAAAAGAAAGTCGATGCGTTTTCGAAGGACGACAAACGTTTTGACTCGAGGACAATGAGTCCATTTCACCGGGACTTTCACACGCGGTGGCCTTTCTCGTGCCGGTAGGCGTGGTTAAATGTGGCAGGTAGATCCTTCTGAAGCGCTTCGATATCGATACTTCCGTTTGCTTTTTAAATTTTGTTACTCTCGACCGATAGCGACGTTCATCGAATACTCGAGACGTTAAATATTTTAAACGTATCTAAGATTAACGTTAAATCATAAATTTACACACAAATCGCGATCATAAATTTTGAACTTCAATGTGTACAAGTTTTAATTGCAACTTTCATTTGGAGATCTTCCGATTAAAATTTGTTCATCCGAAACTTAAATTCTTTGATTCCTCGATTAGGATATTCTAAACTAAATTCAACGAAATTTGAACTGCAGGAATATCAACGCGCTTTGTAAATTAAATTTCTCTATTACCGATTATTACCATGAAACGAACCAATCCTTCTGTTCGTACCACGTCGCGAACATAAAATCCTCTGAACTTTAAAACGAGCCAATCCTTGGCAGATAAATTATTCTATCCTACAAAGTGTCGGCATACATTCACCAAATTGAATGAAAATTCTTCTTCGTTCTTCTCTCCTCTCTTCTACAAAGTTCAAACTCGACGGGTCTCGGTCTGAGAGTTTCAGAGCGATCGTTCTAAACATGGGTCCGCTCGACAAGGACCTCACGGTAGATTGGTCGCTTGCTGGAGGGCCACGCAATAAAATAATTTACACGGCAAGTGCCGAGAAGTCAAACGGAGTCAAAAGTGAAGGAAGGATAATTACCGCGTAATGTCGTACTTTCTCCTCGGAGCGTCGGTGTACGCGCGGTCATTTACACGCGTGTAAAACGTTGATGCTTGGAAGCAGCTTACTCCGACGATATTAATGTCGTGCTAGTAATACGCGTAATGGTGCGAGCGCAGCTGCGTGAACGGGCTGCATGATTTAAATCCCGCGATTAAAATGAATAGAAACCAGCCTGAGACGGTGACGCTTACTTAAACACCTAGTTTTTCTATGGAAAATTTTATTCGTCCTTCTCTTAACAATGTTTACGATACCTACGCTGGCGCATGCTATTGTACGAACTTTTTACCTTCGACCGAGAGAAAGACGTTTAATATATTTTCAAAACATCTATAACATAGAATCGAAACGTGAAATTACGTATACCGATGATCATTCTTTCATATCTTCCTCGATTATTTCGTCGAGTGCTTAAAAATCATAACTCACAATCGACCACTATTTTCCAAACTAACGAAATAATTAAAAATTCCGTTTGAAATCCACCTATAACGAACCAACATCTACCACTCGTTTTGTCCCTTGCGAATCTACAATTGGAATCCGCGCTACGCGCAAGCATAACATAAATCCCGGAATTTCCCGCGTATTTTGCCTTCGCAATTTACAACCCGCCTTATTGCCCTGGACGATACGGGGCCATTCGACGAATTTTTCCACGGCTTATTTACGCTCTTACCATACATCCCCGTATATCCGAGACGCGATAGAGAAATACAGTGCAGATCGTGTTACTCTCGGTTCTTCTACCACACGCAACGATAAAACGATAAAAGTCCCGATGATATATTCCACGGTACAAGTGCAGCGTGTTTTTAACGATTCGAGGAGCCTTGGACGGGCTGGTATCAAACGATATCGAGGACGTATGAAGAAAGAGATTCGTAACTCGCGTGTCCCGTGCCAACGTTCGTTGCACGTCCTTGATCCACGAAGGACGTGCAGGATCACGGTCGAGGATTTTCATGGTACGTCGTGGTGAAAAGGCGGTCGGTTTCGTTTCGAGCCCCGCCACGGTGGAGCGTCGGTTGCCAGGCCTGGCTCATTTTGATTGATCGGGCAATATAGCCTGCTCGCCCCCCGCGGTTCGTGCATTACCCGCCGCGACGTGGAAAAATTACCGGATTGAGATGCACTCATTAATAATCCTCGCGTACTCGCGCGCACGCTCGCGCGGTTCCACAGCCCTTCGACTTCGATCTTGAACCGTAGCTCGCGTGTAATTACTCGCGAACGACCACGCGACATGGAACAAGCACCGCGTGAACTCTGCTCGTTCCACGAGAACGATGCATTTCTACGGAAAACCTTGCCTTCTTCGGATTGTTTCGCGCCAAGGACGAGTGTCGAGAGTACGCCGAAGGAGCGAGAGGATGGCGAAGAAGTTTATTCGTGACTGGGTGTTTCGAGCCGACGCGCACCTTTGATTTATAATGGGGATGATTGGACTTTACTTGTTACTTTATTGGATGATTGCTGCTTAATGGTAATGCAATTCCGTCGATATATTTCAACGCACTTTTCAATGCACGCGGGCCCCCGTGTAACGCGGGGATACGTTTCGTGATATAGGAAATCAAATTATACGAGGCGCTTGGACCGTTTCTGCGTCTGCGTGTTTATCGGTTTATGAGGGATTTAACAATTCGTAAGGAACGAACAGGATGCATATGATACGATATGCGAGAATACTCGAGATATAGAATATACATAGGAAGGTAGACTAGGGTCACAAACGAATATTTCAAAATGTGCCGTACCTTGTTCACGTACAATGGCTGGTCATACTTTTCGACGACGTAAAGTTCTTCTTCCTCGGAGCTTTAAAGTCGTAGAATAAAATATTTCCTTCGTCAGGATAAATTTTTTACTTGTTTTGCTGTAACGCGCGTTTTCTAACGCAATTATTGAAATCATAACATAGATATCGCTAGTCATTAGTAGAATTTGCAAGCAATGTTCGACAGAAAGGAGCCTGCATTTTCAGTAGAAAATTTTAGAATCTTCAGCATCGGAGAACAGGTTATACGAGAGTTATACGAGAGTATTTTCTCATTGCGCTATTCAAACCCACATTATAGCTAAACGAGTTATACAGGAATCCACTATACATAAATCAACACTTTAAGATAGCAAGCAAACGATTAAGATTCTACTAAATACTCGGCATGTAACAAACTACATATTTAGAAAAACGAAAGAAATCACCTAAATTTTACAAATCCTGTAGAATGCGAAGAATAGACTCTTAAGTAAACGATGGAGGGGTTCGTCGAACCACCCCTTGCGGATAAAGCTTATTTCTCAGGTGCGTATAAAACGGAAAGGCAGATCCATGCGAAACTCGATATCCGTTTATCAAGGATCCACTTTGTGGATCCGGTGAATTGCTCCCGGTTTCTTGTCGCCGATCGGAACGTAAAGCAGCCACGAGGTACACGCGGTCCGTGTCCGTGAACGCGAACGTGGATAGTTTTATGTCGGCCCTCTGCCTCCCCGTAATGCGTTTGGCTAAGAACTCCCGTGCGAGCAGCGAAAAGAAAGCGAAGAAAAAGGCGAGATCGAAGGAGGCGAAGGAGACAGCGGGTGGACGGGAAAGCAGTGACTTAGTCCCAGAGAGCGAGCAGGCGAGAAAAGAGAAGAAAAGAAGGACAGAACGGTCTTAATATCCTTTGATTTATCTCGGCTGGGTCACGGCTCCTTTTGCCTTCATCCTTGTCTCTCTTCTTATCTTAGTCCTATGGTTTCTATCTTTTTCTCTGCTTTCCCCGCCCACCCCCTCGTGTCCAACCACCCCCGTGCAAACCGCAACGCATGGGCGGGCCAATAAGTTTTTAAATAACCATAACTCCTGGTTTTATGGGCGAAGCGGCGCGCGATGGACCATGGCCGATCTTCTCGCGTCCACGATACGATCAAACTGTAGCGAGCAACTTGTTTGCTTTATGCCTCCTTTATATTCGATCGGTTTCGGCACTGATCGCTAGGGAACAACTCGTCCGACGTGGTATCTGCCCCTTGAAGTTCGGTCGTTCTGGTTCAGAAGTTACGACGTTTGCCAATTCGTTAAATCGAGATACGTAGAATTGTCTGGCTGAGTTTTCGTATTAATCGGCAACTGAGATACATAAATATCCCGAATATTTTCTTAGATCCACGTGTAGAATAATTTTAGAACCGAAGATACTCGAAGGTGAAATATTTGAAGAGTACCAAAGAGTATGTTATATCTTAATCGTTCAAACAAAAAGCACCTTCGTAAATTCCCATCGACTACCTCAGTTACACCGATCAAACCGTTTCAAATCTTCAGGCATTTACGAAAGCATTCGCGTGGTCGTTTGTTTTCTCACGCAACATCGAGGACAGGTACGTAGCGACGGTCGAACGAGAGAAAAAAGAACGCGTGGGTGAGTAGTATCGGAAGAGGAGGTGGTCGTAACGTGCACGAATGGCTGCGGCACGAAACGTCGGGTTAGATTCGTGTAGATCATTACAGAATGGAAGCTAGAACAGCGAGGCGCCCGCTTTCCTCGCTCGACAGACGGACGCATGCGGTCCGCGCGCGTTCTACACGCCGTGTCATGTTGCGGAGGCGCTCCTACTAAGTCACGGGCCCATTGTTCTAGTCGCCGTTTGATAGACGATGCTCGTTCGGTACACAACTGCTCGAGAGCACATGCGTCAGAGGTTAGACGATGATGAGCATCCGTTGCCCTTTTCGCTGTTCCTTTTGTGGTTTGAACGATTTTGTTATTCAAATGCACGCGCACACAGATATGGATCAGAGCTCGTGCTTCACGGAGTTTCGATCGGTTCTGAAGGAAAGCTGCAGCTCGGTTTCACTCCTCCACCGTGTCTCTGCACTACTGTTCCTTGGTTTACGTATGTTTGATTCGAGGCAGAGATAGCTGTTAGCTTGTATTCTGAAACACTGAAAATGTGTGAGGTATTATAGGTGTGAGAATTTTTTTAGTCGGATCGATGGAATAGAAGGAAAGATTAAAAATGTTGTGCAAAGCAACAGAAATTTGAGACGTAGATTTTGAAATTTGAATCGTTTTGTAGAAATGTCGAAGGCTTTAAGGCGAAGAGGATTTTTTCATTTAAATCGGCGAGGTAACGGACAGACTGAACGTTTCTGATAATTTATGAAACACCAGAGAAATTTGTATTTGGGTACCTTTGACTAATTTGAAAGTAAAGTACACGAGTCGGAATAGGCTGATACGTTCGCTTTTTTCAAGTTTAGAATTTAATATCCTGTAAACTATAATCCATTTTTGTTGTTATAAAAACGAACAATACTTTGAAATGCTCTGAAATTCAATTGTTTCGAGACTCATCGCAAATCTACCGAACTATATTTTTATACACCACATACGGTTACTTCCCTCTCCTCCGATATTATGTCCTACCCTGCTACCTTTAACTATGAACGTATGAATTGACCCGAAGAATACAATTCCTGACCTTTCCTATCTGAGACCTTACCGTTTAATTTTCCAAGCATACGTTTATCAAATACAATTTTATCAACGACGTTACTTAACGATAACGATCGATTATCTCGATACTTCTTTTCATCTTTGGACTTTACGTTTGAGTATACGTTTCTACGTAACGCGTTTCTTTTATCAAACCTTTCGCTATACAATAAAACTCGTTATACGATATTGGAATATTAAGTTTGAATGTAATAACGAAGGAACGAGACAACTCTTTTATCGCCTACTTTAGACCCAGAAAGAACAAAGGTAGGGTCGCTCGAGTCAACGGAGAAACATCGATATTAACATCGAAGAATCTCCCTTTCTTTCGAAAACTCTGGTCGTCGAGTTGTCAAATGTACACTGTACACGTATATTTTGCTACTTACAAATGACATAAAAGATATAACTTGGAAAAAACGAAGCTGGCACCCCGCTGGGGGTAGTCACCCACATGCTATATTTATTTTTATTTTATTTTTTTTTCACCAATAAGATATAACACTTTACCAAATGTCCATAAGGACAAATTATAAAATATTAAAAAAAAAAAAACTTACAAATGTCACTTAAATATTGCGCATAATAGAATTTGGCAAACTACAATTTGGCAAATTGCAACGGCATATTCAACTTGACCCGAGTAATAAATCCTATATTATTCTAGCCGAGAAATGCGTCGTATCCACGGCATTAACCGCAGTCATTGTAGCCCTAACGATCGGCGCTCATCCAGCATTATAAATCCCGCTCGAGATTTACCATCCAGTCTCGACGGTGTAACCATGGCCGTTTCGAAAGCTCTCGCTGCCCTCTGAACGGGAAACACTCGTGCCCCGTCCCCGTCGCTTATCCACCGATCGTTCGAAACGAATTGCAGACACGCGGCGATTCGAGCTTCCTCGCGTTTTCTCGCAACGTTTCGCTGTTCGCGCGGCTTCCTGCTACTCTTCTATGATTTAACCCCGGCGTGCACCTCGGGACGCGTTCGCCGTGCCTTCTTCTCGGCCGGTCGGCATGATTTAAACTCATTGGGTGCCACGTCCGTGCGCTCAAGTCCGACACGCGCGTTCACGCATACAACACAACACACGGTCTATCTTGGGCTAGGGAATGCTCCTCGCTTGTGCTCGATGTTGCACCGGGTTCGTGAGCACTGGCCCCGTATCCCGGTTGCCACGCAACTTGCTTCACGACCCAGCACCACCCACTCATCTGGTAGCAGGCAGTTAAAGCGATCTCTTTTCTTCTCGACCACCGAGTATTTCGGTTCATGGGATTTGAACGATTCGGAGGTCTTGGAGGATTTACTTCCATATGGAATATCGTCGTCTCGCTTGGATATTTTCGGGAGATTACGATTTTTAAGATCTTGGATGTGTTATCGTAGAAAAATTCGAGGTGAGAAATTCCAAGATATTCTCAATTTCAGTTAATTTGACGATGAGTAGATTCGCTTGGCGTAGCATGCGAGCAATGTGCCAATAACACGAGTCGTGCTGATTTTCTAACGAGATCAACGACTCGTGACACGATACACCTACCTTGACTATAAAATGATCGGCAACATCATCGCAAAGCTTAACATCGCTCGATTTCGTTTACGCGTTCGTAACAATTTCGAATTAAACCGACTTATTGCGATGCGAATTCCAAATCAAACCTTCGAAGAAGATCCTCCGTCCCGTGTAGCATAAAAACGGATTTTGCTATTCACCACCAGTTTCCGGCAAGCTTGGCCCGATCATCGTTGGGTCTTTTAATCCTAACAAATCGAATTCAACCGTCTCGCCGGCACGAGCACCGTGGAAAAAGAATCGGGCAGCACGATGATAGCGACGAAACGATGGCAGGGCTGAAGAAAACGGGCGCGTAACGCGACGTGGGGCAGAAAGACATAGGCAACTGCGGGATGAAGAGAGTCGGACGCGGAAAAAAGGAAATAATAAAGCGAGTCGATGCCAGGTGCTTGGACGGTTGGCATAAGAATGCGTCCAAAAGCAGTGCGTGTCATTAGAGAGCGTGAAAGACGTGACAAATGACAGTCTGTCTGGTCGTGAATGCGTATTGGCGCCCCCTATCGTTGCCATTCGTTTGTTTGCGGTCACACATTGTCGTGCCGTGCAAAGAAAGATCAGCCAGGGCCAAGGTACTTCTTCGTTTATCGTTGGAACCTCCGCCGTTGGCGTTTTGCGACTCTTCTCTCCTTCTGTCGTACCCGCGTGTGAGAATGTGATTCGCTATGGATCCTTGGGGATGTTTTGACGGCCGGTTGACGAGCGATTGTCCTTTCTCTCCGCCATTGCCCTTCCCAGCGCCTTTTCGTTTTTTCCTTTACCGCCGTCACGCGGCTAAACTTCCATTCCGGCCGCCTTTCGAGTGGCCTCGATTAACGAGCACGATCTTCTTTTTGCCTCGCGTTACCGTTCTTGATGGATTCCGACGAATATAAAAAATCGACGATGAACGTTTAGCAGCTCGACGCGTCAGGGATACCGACAGTCCTACCTCGTTGCAAGAAAAAGGTTCGTAGAATCTCGATCCAACGATAGATAGTTTTATATTCTGTATGAATTATCGGGTAAATATAGCAACCATGGTTGGTGAAAACATCAAGTAAAAAATCCTTAAATTTTATCTTCGAGGTGTCTCGACCCTCATTATTGCCATCGTTCCATGGATCAGGATTACCCATAGCTTATAACGAATCTCGATCCTATACCTGTAAATACAGGGGTTTCACCGCACTTGCATGTTCTTCGTATATTCCGAATCCAACCTAATCCTTCCTTCTGACCACGCATTCTCTGCAAGAAACGTCCTCGGAGAAAGTTCTCGACGCAACGTAACTTCGTCGTTTCTCCTGTTAACCCGATCTAGACTACCGAGGCAATAGCGAAGGAACGGCACGATACAACGCACGATAAGGGCATCGAGTCTGCCTTAAATCCACCAACATGGAGTACACGATGTCGTCGTTGGTGGCCGGCAGTCATCAGCGAACACTTAATCGCGGCGACGCGTCTAGCGATCCGAGAAGTTGAAAAATCTGCTCGACCACCCTGTTGTTCGACCTAGGCGATCGCCGGGGCGCTATTTCGCAATTACCGAGACGGAAGAAGGGAAGAAGCTGTTGGTCGAGAGCCTACCGTAGAGTCGAGTGGACCAGTCTCAGGGCTGCGGCGTCTCACGGATCCATGTTAACACGGACGGCCACTAATCGTTCACGTTTTCGCCATAAGGGCTGATTCACTGGCAGCCCCGGTTCTTTACGGCATTGTTCGCCGTCGGCCCGGTCGGATCGCTATCTTAACTAGCCTCGTGCGCGCCGCGAGCAACTGGTAGCTACTGATCCTGTGACTGGCCAGTGCCGCTGGTAGCTTGGTACCGCTCGTAGACATGATCGTTCCTGCGGCGTGTTCTCCGTCGTGCTCGGCCACGGCCTATACGTGACGGTAGTAAAGTAAACGTTGGCCGGTTCGCCTGGAAGTCAGCGATCCGGAGCCAGGAACGGGGCCCTGGACCAACAACAGGCTGGTCTGTTACCTCTAAGAAACTTAGAGCAAAGATGCAACGACGTTAGGCATCGCGAAAAACGTAGCTGCTGGAGAAAGAGAGATCGAGGAACGATAGGGGAACAGCTCTCGGAGAGAGTACACAGAGTGGCCGAAGCAAACCGAAGGTGCGAAGAGATGGGATTGGCCGGTGCTACCGTGGCCCCCCGTAGAACTCCTATCGCGAGGATGCGAGCAAAGGTCAAGTTACGTCAAGTTGTAACCCTGCGTCTCTTCCTCTTTGGTCTCCTCGCCACGAAACAAGCTGCGCGCATCCCTGTCGCGTACCGTATTGCTCCTTTTTCTCCCCTCTTGCCGAGCGTACTCCGCTTCCTCGAGGTCACGTCCTTCCCGCGCGAGACGATTTGCGGTTATGGGGGCCGCGGGGAACCGTGATCGCCCGATTGGGTGCGAAGCACGCCGTTCTTGCGGCCGTGCCGATGGTTAGGGATCGGTTTAGGGGTTGCGGATAGTTCGAGGATTTGGAGATCAAAGTGGTCGATCTGATTTTGCGGATGAATTGGTCGAAGAATGAACAGCGAGATACACCGTATTATAACGCGATTTGCGAAAAGCTTTTCAAGGAAATAATACGAGAGGGAACATTTGCGATATTGGAAAAAATTCAGAAAGTACAGTTGGATTTTAATTCCATCCGTCTTTTCGATTTTTCGAAGCTTTTTATTTAATTTTCTACTTAATTTTTTGTGTCGTAGGTTCCATAAAACACATAATCTGTATATCGCGAAATCTCCCTACGATTGAATGAAGTTGTGAATCGGTAGTAGCCCCAAAAACGCACCGTTATAAATCTATAAAATTTCTACAAAAAATTGAGAATTAATCATTTTGATCGCTCTGATAGTTCTAGTATTCGTTCTTCGGATTCGTCGCTCTCTAGATTCAATTTTCACGTAATCGATTATTAAAGGCCGACGCGTATACACGGGGTAAACATAGCGACGTCGAATCAGATATCGATCTTAATCGATAGCTCATCATCCATAATCCATCATGGACGAGGTCGATCTAAAAGAATCAACGTGTGCCAGTTTTTTTTCTGGCGGTAATTTTCGAACGAAAGCCCCCCGAAGAACCGTTGAAAGGAATACCATTACCGATGTCAGTAAAAATTTGTAAAGTATCGGTATAAATCCTCCGATCATTCATATCGATCCAAGTAAGAATGTGACGTGTGAATAACATACTGATAATTCAACGTTCAGACGTATCGAGAACGGTAGAGTGGCATTTTGAAACAAAAATTCTTATATAAATTTCTTACATAGAAATCAATGTAAATTCTGAGAAAATCGTTTTCCTCGTGCATCAACGTATCTTATACGATAAGATCGTCAAATTTCTCTCGTTCGAGGTAAGAGATGCAATCTCATTATTTAACCAGCACATCGTGCCGCGATATTTCGCGAAACGACCGGCGAACAGTTTGAATTTACAATGTTCTGCGGTCAGGATCGTCGTAAGCGGAAATCCACGAGTCTGGGGGCTGTCTTTTTCTTGCGGCTATGCACCGTGACTTTCGCTTGGGTTGAAAACAATTAGATGACCGCTAGAAATTTCACTCTAATGAATAATAATCGATGGAGTCGGGAGGAGTGTTCCCCGCGGCCCCATTAGCCGCATTGCTCTGCGTTTCGTTGCTCCAGACAAATTGATCTCGCTTTCCTAAGTGAATATTACCATTCTAATGATGATAGCGTTGTGTTTCACCTGCCGGCCGGAATCCAGCGAATCGCCGCCGTTGGTTAATACGCGTTTCGGCGATGAAATATCGGGACACTCTATCATACACCGTTGCCTCGGTTTTTTGCCACTTTACAGGTTTCGATTCGGTCTTTATAATTCAACGTCATGAACGCTATCGACGTGCCACTAATAAGAGAGATTGAATTCCGACGTAGATTCGTTTCTTTTTTATTAGCCGCTCGTTAATTTGTCTCGGCGCGGATGATTTCGAGCTGACAGCTCGAAAACCGTGTCGAGTTTTGGATCGGAGAAATTACGGGCAACGATTTTCCTATCTCTGGCGTAATTAACGCTTCGGCAGATCAAAGAGTATGTATCGATAAAGCGGAGATTATACTCATCCGGTTTCTTCGGTTGAAAAATAGCTTTGGACGGATTTGTTGCACATCGGATGATTAGTTTTTCTGTTATTTAAGCGTAGGTATATAATTTCGTAAATATCTGTTTCCAATATTCCAATGTGTTTTACTACTTTTTGTAAATTCCATCTTCTTCGCGAATATAGTATTCCAGCCTTTAGAAATCCTACAATTTTAATGCATACGTAATAACATTTTATTGCATATAATCGCAGTCGATGTGAAATTTTACCTTAAACGTTACTTATATGTACATGTATTTTACGCAACTCAATTTCGGCATGTGAATTTGCAAAGTTGACGTGCTGTGACGTGTTACTTTTCGTATAATCAACGTTACCTCAATAACTGTTGTATCTCGAAGTACGTTTATCGCCTACTGTTCTCTGGTACAATGTACATTGTCTACAAACAATGCAGACCCTTTAGGATCGATGTTGAAGCGATTTGAATATTGTTTCAAACAATTACAATTCAACCATTCCCAAAACATAATTCAAATGCCACGTTTCATTGATGATATATATATGCCAATTAAATAATTATTAGCAATAAAAGATACAAAAGCCCTCAAATTCCCGAATTAGAGAGTCGTAATAAGAAGGTGTAACTTCCAAGAAAACCACGTGAAAGCTACTCGGGAAATTTGCATCGGAACTTTACGATTTTCAGGAACTGTCTCGTAGTAACCGAAGACGTGGTCCACTAAATGTCATAAATAAATTTTGTTGCAGAAATTAACGAGATGAAACCGCGAGAGTTACGGTCTAGCCTCCGAACGCATCCTTCTGTCTTCCATTCCGACAAAGACGTTGTTTCTCCCGCCCCTCTCTCTCTCTCTCTCTCTTTCAACTTTTTATCCTTTCCCTCAAACGATGTGCCTCCTTTTGTGCTTTGTTCTTCCAGAGATAATCCTAAATAGAATTTTAATGGCGCACACTGACGTAATTAAGTACAGTTTGGTGCTAATAGCTTTAAGATTCGGTGCGAAAAGGTTGCAATTGAATTTGACTAGACAATGCAGTAGATATACACGTTGACGAAAATAACCTATCGAGTAAAATAGATTCTTCCTTCCAAATGCATAGATGAAAGTCGTTAAAAACAGAGATTTGTCTGTAGAATAAGATATTGAGATTTTTCTTCTTCTTGAGGTACCTTTGTTTATCGCTATTGTTGAAAGTTACCGCAAGAACCAATAATCCATTATTCTATATTGTCACGAGTGTACTATTACAGTTTGAAGAAACAATTATCTAAGGTTTTTTTTTTTTTATTTTATTTTGGTTATTTTACAATGTGTCCTTATGGACATTTGGTAAAGTGTTATATCTTGTTGGTGAATAAAAAAAAAAATAAAAATAAAAAATAAATATAGCATGTGGGCGGCTACCCCCAGCGGGATGCCAGCTTCGTTTTTTCTAAGTTATATCTTTTATGTATTATCTAAGGTAACAGAATTCTAAACCGACTTTTATCTCTAAATTCTTGCATAGAACAGTAGTAGTCATTTTAAACTTTGCTCGGAGGACACTATTTAAACAATTTAGTAATCATTCCTAGCAGTTGATCGACGATATGTCTAAATGTGATTTATACCGACTTTCATTTCTGTAATCGCGTGCCGTTTCGAAATTGTGTAATACATATCGTAATATCGCGTTGTCGTCGAATTCGGTCATCGACCGGCAAGTGACGATTTCGATAGGAAATTTAAAATATCATATTTACAAGACTACTTTCGAATAGCCGAACCGCAGTGTTCTCGGTATTTTATCTTTGATTTTCACATAACATGGCATAGGTAAGTAATGCGTGTTCGGAAGATGAAGAAGATAGCCACGTGGTTGAGAGTTCAGGTAGAATTTCAGAAACGGCCAGAAGCCACGGTGAAAGATTCTCCAGTGAACTATCCAACAATGAAGACACAATCTCTCCGGAATTTTTACTGAAAACCTGTACTTGTCCGCGTAAATAGAAATCCAAAGATCGAACAATTCTCAAACCACAATGATCTATTACAAGAAAAACTTGCGTGATTTCCAACGTCTCTCTCAAACTCCTTTCTAATGTTACATTCTTCGAGATGAATCCTATCGGCTCATCGGTATCGAACGAGCATTACAGAAATTTTTTATACATTTTATTATACGTTCTTTTCTTCGCGTATCCATTGAAAATGACGACCGTTCAAACACAGGGTTGGTTTTGCTCTCTTTCACCGTTGAAATTTTTTTGTCAAGCCGCACGAATGTAAAAACGCAACAGTCGTGTTAGCGGTACTAGTTAAATAATCGCATCGATGCAAAATATGCGTCGAGGATAATAAAAATCGTGCCATGAAATTAGAAAATAGAAATTCACGAGTAATCGCTGAACAAGAAAAATGAAAACGGAAAGAAAAACGTGCCCCATCGGTAAAATAGACGCAAAAACTACGCTAAAGAAATGGTAATAGTCGATGGGTTACTTTTTGCCGTAGGCAAGGCAGGCGACGACAGTTTCTTGGTATATTTACTAGTATTAGGATAATCTTAGTCGTCGAAACGTGGCTGCGTATGGTAGTAGTACGTCTATGGCACGCCTTCTGTTCACGATTTGGAAAACGGAAATCTGTGAGCAAGAAGAGTGGCAAACATATCCAGCTGGTACTCCTGACGTCTCCCGAGGGACACGATACTCAAAAGTGCGTTTGTTCTTGTAACAAGATGTAGCAGAGAAAACGCAAAAGGGTCGAACGAAAAAGCCAATCCTTCGCCTTAAACCAGGTACCGTTACAGATGCATCGGAGAAAGTACGACGACAGCTCGTTCTTTTTGTGGAGCAAGTTGGCCTAATGCCGGAAAATTTAAAGCCAAAACCCGCTCCCGAGAGGATGCTTCGTTCGTCCACTACAATTTATCTTCGTCCAATTCGACTCGACGTCGATAAGCCGAGCTTCGAGAAATGTCCAAAAATACGAGAGTAACGAATCGGACGAACCAATGGGTCTTGCGATTCGTAAGAAATTCTTCCAAAGGAGATGCGATTTTGGAATGGCGAGCAAAGGCGACGATCCAGACGAATTCTCGTCATTGATTCGCTTAAACCAATCTGCGCATCGCGACTCTGGTCTCTGTTAATCCGGCACGGTCGATGTTATCCATTTATGGGAATTGTACGCGTGCGATATCGCCGTTGAAATCTTATCTGTAGAACTTTGACCAGCAATCTGGTTAACCTGTACGCAGGTTTGTCTCTAATCCATGGATTGACAGCGTGCCGAGACCGAGTAATCCACGAACTCACCATGAGATTTCCTACCGAAAGGAAATATTGGCAAAATCATGATGGTGGTGGCACCCCGTGAAACAGCCGCGTTAATCCCAATTTAAATGGGATCCGTCCACGTGGACAAAGGATCTGACAAAAAGGAAGAAAGTGGGCGGTGCAGCGTGGATTAGTAGAAAAATCCGGAAAAGAAGAGTGTTTCTCTGGGTCACCGTGAAATCGTCAACGTAGAAGCCAGAAATCTGGACAAACCTCTGCGTGAACGGGTTCGTAGATGAGCGAAGAGGACGTTCGTTTTGTTTCGGCACCACCCCGTTGACCGCGAAGGTTCGAGGAACTTTGGTGCTTCAGGTGCTTGGTCATGGTGTATTGTGTTTCATTATGAAGAAGATTTAGCAATACCAGGGCTTTCAAATATTTGAAATTTCTCCTTACGGAAATACATAGTTGAGGTTTTGAAGTAACAGGAACGTAAACAGAACTTGCAAAATGTAGTTCGCAATTTCGAATGTGGTTTCTACGACATGAAATTATTGATACATTTTGATACGAGATGATATCGCTGTATCTCTAACGCAATATCATACTGTTTATAACTTGAGAAATAACCGTCAGGCGACATTTACGTACCATGACCACCATACACAAGTACTATAAATATCTGCCACATATCTCGCGACACTATGTATCTAGAATACAAAGATGTTGCCTTGTGTGCTTTAATTTCACGACGCGAAACGATCCTCGTCTTTTCCTTGTTTTCTTCCTCTCACGAAGCAAAGATTTTGAATTTAAGATTTTCCTCGTCTAAATTAGAAATGTCACGGTGACGAGATTTTTATCATGAGCGGAAAATCGGTATGCGCGATCCGTAGCGCGGAGAAAGGTGCGCAAGAGTGTCGTTTCGACGAAAGTCGGAGGTTAGCCGCGTAAAAGCGGGAAATTTCGCAGCGGTACCTTTGCTCCGTCATTCGTGATTTCTGCGAAACACGATAGTATTCGGGACGCGATTCGACGGTAAATTCGACGACGATCGTACGGGTCAACGTGGTCGTCGACTCGTTCCTGGAAGCGTCGAGACGGCGATTTCGCCGAGTTCCTCGACCACGCGATTACGATATCGACGCCGACACGATTCTCCACTTCGTTCCCTCGTTGGATCTAGTACGCGCCGCGATCCAGCAATTACGACCGCTCGGTTCTAGCCACGGTGTCCGTCTTAAAGCGTTTCCGCTACGAACAACGTTGGAAACCCGTCACTTGGCTAATCGCGCTCGGCTCGAATCTCTCGACGATTCGCCAAGACTTTCCACGTATTCTCGTTAACGTCGCGCGCAACGTTTCGGAATGTCGTATCAATCACTCGAATCCCTGCGGACGTTTATGTGTCGCCTTCGACAGAGAAACTTTCGAGAAGCTGAGAAGTTAGGCAGCCGACTGGATTGTTCCTAAAGCCTCGCAGTATTATCAAATTATTTGACTTGAGGTAATCTGACTTGGATATGGTAGGCATCTAACGGAAAATGATCTCTAGAAGACAATGACGTGGAATAATCCCAACTTCGTTTCAGTCTTGAAAGATCGTTTTAAGTCAGGTGAAACAATAAATATGCATCGACCGTTATTTAAGAAGAAGCGAATCGAAGGTCTCCTGACAGGTGATAACAAAGCTTAACTCTGCTAGGTTAATAAATATCGAAATATAACGGAATAATACGATTGTTCAAATAAGGTATAACTACCAATGCGTCATTTCCGGAAGGTCTAATGGTGTTAGGCTTTAATATAACAATTTAAGCTTCGAAAGCTGTTAAGCCTTATTCGGCTTAACCAACTTAACGACATGACCTACCCTTACAAGAGCCCCAAAATAGTCAATAATTCAAAACATTTGCATCAGCTACGGTGCCCACGAAATGATTGTCAACGGGAAATATTTCAAGCTTTTCTCAACCCTTTCGTAGATTTCTCAGTGGAATTCGGAGAGCGAAGCATTGTTTCGAGATAATATGATAAGGGTAGTAGGATAAGCTGAGAATAAATTTCATGATTTGTTAAAAATAATTAAGATTATACCGTTTATATGTTTTATATTATATACAAAATGTGTCTCCACAGGGAATAGTTTTCACAAGCGAAGCTACTGACTTTATAAAACTTATTTTTAAAAGTGGCCTTTGGATTGGCTCCATTTTAGATCAATGATCTTTGAGTGGCAGGTACCTTCTACCTACAGTATTTGTTCCGTATACAAACTCGTTATTTTACAATTTCTTCGTTATTCAATAAGTTCCAGTAAGGATTTGTTATTTCAATTTGTCACGCTATGTCAACGATGAAATATTGAACAACTACATACAGACTGTATTTAGCTACCTTCGGTTTAAGACTTAAAACTAAGATTAAAATTTAAACCAGAATGCGTTACAAATACAAACTGCGGTGTCGTTAAATTATATTACCACGGAGCCTACCACTATATTACGAAGCAAGAGAAAATAATAATAATAAAAATAAAAAAATAATAATAACAAATAAACATTTGAGAATTCGATTCTCGACCTTCGGCCCCGTTCGTTCCGGCCCCATTTCACCAAGTGACTCGAGTTTTCGATTTGTTAAACGCAACCTTGCACGTACATCGTTGCTCAAAAGCCGAGATCATTAAACGTCGCTCGTCTACCAAACAGCTTGGCGAGAAATCTTTTTCTCGATAGAAAAGAAACTGTTTCACTCTTCGATCTTAATTCACCTCACATCTGTAACCTCGCGAAGCGTCGAACAAACTCGATCCTTTTGAACGGTGTCGGGTGAAAAATTGCAAAATCATCGAACGCAACGCGTTAACGAGAATCGAACGCGTTGCACCGACCGCGAACGTTATAATTTTAGAGATGAATCGCGAGTAGAGGATGACGCAATCACGCGCGACCGGTCGTTCGATCGCGAAAGAAGCCGCGAACAGATTTGAATGTAAACCGCGATGACGACGCGCCTTTTGCGATGTAACGATGATTTATTAATCGACAGCCGGATGCACGCGTTCAAGATACGACGACCGCGTTTTCCGATCAGCGATGCGACCGTGAACCGATCGAGTTTCATGGAAGAAGGATGGGTCGGTTACCGGTTCGGCTTAGTACGAAAGGAAAATAACAAGTAACTGGATTTTCCGATCCTATGGCGCGACAAACCGCCTACAAGACTCGTACGAGCGATATTTTGATATTTACTGGATCGATTAAGTCACCGCCGTGTCGTATCGAAAGAACGCTTGACTTTGCATAGACTTAAGCCGATCAACGCGAAAGCCTCCGTGTTGGATCAACGTGTCCGCTAACAACCATTATGCGACACAGAACACGTCCGATACTTGCTCCTCTTAGAAATCTCTAAATTTGGTGAGTGGAAATTGGAGTGGGTAGGATCGTGTGCAAAAGGTAGCATAGATTCGGGTTAGTTTATGACACATAGAATTTCTAGGTAAAAATTATTTTATAACATTCGGGTTAGATTATGACACATAGAATTTCCAGGTAGAAATTATTTTATAACACGAAAATTACTGGTCCTAAGTGTTTGCGCGTTCTAAATAGAACGTCGTCTTTTTATAATATCGATACACTACGAGTTTAAACTATCTATTCTTTTTAATTAGAATATAGACACATAGAATTTCCAGGCAAAAATTATTTTATAACATTCGGGTTAGATTATGACACATAGAATTTCCAGGTAGAAATTATTTTATAACACGAAAATTACTGGTCCTAAGTGTTTGTGCGTTCTAAATAGAACGTCGTCTTTTTATAATATCGATACACTACGAGTTTAAACTATCTATTCTTTTTAATTAGAATATAGACACATAGAATTTCCAGGCAAAAATTATTTTATAACATTCGGGTTAGATTATGACACATGGAATTTCCAGGTAGAAATTATTTTATAACACGAAAATTACTGGTCCTAAGTGTTTGTGCGTTCTAAATAGAACGTCGTCTTTTTATGATATCGATACACTACGAGTTTAAACTATCTATTCTTTTTAATTAGAATATGGACACATAGAATTTCCAGGCAAAAATTATTTTATAACATTCGGGTTAGATTATGACACATAGAATTTCCAGGTAGAAATTATTTTATAACACGAAAATTACTGGTCCTAAGTGTTTGCACGTTCTAAATAGAACGTCGTCTTTTTATAATATCGATACACTACGAGTTTAAACTATCTATTCTTTTTAATTAGAATATAGACACATAGAATTTCCAGGCAAAAATTATTTTATAACATTCGGGTTAGATTATGACACATGGAATTTCCAGGTAGAAATTATTTTATAACACGAAAATTACTGGTCCTAAGTGTTTGTGCGTTCTAAATAGAACGTCGTCTTTTTATAATACCGATACACTACGAGTTTAAATTATCTATTCTTTCTAATTAGAATACTTTATGTCAAACGTATGATTCATCAGGGCGAGAATTTAACTGTAGCTGTCGCTTTTCGTTTAACCGCGACAATCTCGCTTTTGACGTACACGTTGAATCAATTAAGTTGGATAAATAATAAACAGTCGCTTAGTCCGGATATTTACTAAAGAACGAAGTTTGTAAAAAATCTAAAGAAGTTTATAATGATGTTACTTTGAATGCGATCGTTGTCAAACCTGAATAAACGAGTCGGATAGACCTTGAACGATGAAAGTATCATCTCCAGTCGTGGATTAGAGTGTATGTGACACATATTTTCGTTCGCGTATGACTCATCGGTGACAGGTGACTCGGCCAAACTGAAATTTGGAGTATCTCTAAAGTTGCCGAACTTAATATTTTAGGATAGAAAAATTCTTTTGTATTACGGAATTACCATGCTTGGTGAATACTCAAAGGAGAAATAACCTGAATGTGTCCAAAGGAAACAAAGGATCAATGTTACAAAGGGTCAGGTAATACTAGTGCTTAACAACACTCTTACGTCTAATCTTTTCTATCCCACATAGTTAATCCAACATAATCTTCTCGAGCCATATACAAATACACTATTCAACGCAATTGAAAAACGCTATTAACCACACACATATTCCAAAATAAAACTCAAAATAAAAGTTCGTGTACCGCTCGGTTTAGAACTGTCTTCTAATTATTTAAAACTAACTGGACAGCGACATATTATACCACATACCGAAAATACAAAGAACGTATTCGCATTGTCCGTCTTGTTCTTAGTTCCTCTACATTTTTATACTTGGCCATCTTTGGCGTGGAATTTATCGCGTGAGAAGAGAATCTTCTCTCTGAACGCAGAGACACGCGTGGATCCTCGACCACGTGTTGCGACATCCAATGGTCGCCACTCCACTTCCCACCCAGAAGATACGATCTCCAGATTAATCGAGAGTTAGACCCTAGAGAGTTTGTTCGAGTGCTATAGTCGAAATGACCAGAGTTAATAGGTGAATGGTGAAGGTTCAGTTTTGATTCCATTGTTGATTACATGTTCCATTCGTCTCTCTGGTCGCGTAATGCTACTGCTTCGCTGGATAAAAATGGACTCTGTGCGGATTGGAGTAGAGAAGCAGGAAACGGAGGTAGTGTTCGGATATGTTTGATTTTTGATCGATCGGTCGCGATATAAAATTTCCACGATTTTCGAATCGATCGAAGAAAAGGAAGAAAACCTAGCTCTAGCAGAAAATTCTACAAAAGATCTGGGAGTAGTAACGGTGTGTCAAAGACTCGGCTTTCGATCGATTTGGTCAAACAGTGCATAGTCCAATTTGTAGCTGTATCCAATTTTAGCAGAATTTCTTGTACGTTTTTGGTATTTTATCCGTCATTTCGATAAATTTAGTAATTCGAATGTTAATAGAGAAACGATAAATCGACGTATCCATTTGGTAATTTCAGCAAAAAGTATCACAGGGAATTGATAGTTTCGGTGTTATTAGAGAAATGGTAAATTTGCATATCGACTCTGGCTATCTCAACTTTACCAAAAATTCGTGAAAAAAATAGAAGCGAAAGAGCAAACTATCGATGCTTAGGCAATTCACGCACACACGTGTGTCTCGTTAACGCGATTCCCCTCTACCCTATCTCGATTAGGTACCACGAAGCGATACATCCTGACCGGTGTCTTCCTCGAGCGTCTGTCGTAAGCTGGCCCAATTTCTATGCTGGCTCGCCTTATAAATCGTCTCGGCTTTTTTACGAGCTTCGCATAAAGCGCCTGGACGAGTCCTCTTGGTAACGAGCGTTCCTTTTCTTCCTCGTCTTTCCTTCGCTCGCCTTTTATTCCGTCTTCCTTTTCAGACTCTTTTCGACCACGGTAGAATGGAGTTCCGAATTCGAGCGATACGCGCTGCACCGTGAAGTTCCAAGCGTACGTCGTTAAAACGGCTCGAAAGCCTGTCGCGAACACGTTGGCGGTGTTTTTTATGATTTCCATCGTGTTCGTATAAAAGAGCTGGAACAACGGGTTGTCACTATTAAACGTCGAAGAATGGCACTGCTCTCGACCTCGTTCCGAACGGAAATCGCTTATTTAACGAGCGCGTGTTCCGATTTTCAGAGGATTCGACTCGTAAAAGCAAATCTGGATATTTTAATTATCCGAGACGTTCCGTTATTGGACGACGTGACCATTCGAAATAATCGTATTATCGTGTGAAACGTTTCTTTTTTCTCGAGCTTCGTTAGCTTTTTCCTTGTTGGTCGTATTTCGTTCGTGTTAACGACACGCGATGTTTCAACGTGTCTTTTAATTGATAACTAGGTGTCGGATTTATTACGATGCTTGGAAGATTTATGGGACAGTTAAGCGCTGCCTTTCAGAATCGGCCAATTATTTAAATTCTGTCGTGTTCTCGTTATCGATCGAATTCGAATTCAAAATTTAACGAAGGAATTAACAACGATTCCTAAACCTGGTTTGCTTCTATTGGAAGTTTTATAAAGAAGTATACGCGTGTGCGCAAGATTTACGATTTACTAACTCAATGTCTATCACGATGTATACTCCCTATTTTTCAATATACAATACGTTTCGGAACACACCAAACAAAACTTCCATTCACACTCAATAACCCCTAATCACTCCACGCATTCCATATTCGCAGCCTTCCTGACCCTCTTTAGAACACACCCTCTTAAAATACATCCCCTTCGGTTAGCTGCGTCATAACTTTTCCACAACAATTGTCGTCAAACGTTTCGTCCAAGCACCGTAACAGCCGCAAGTTTTGAATTGGAATCTATCGCGCGTTTACATTGCGATTAAAAATTCTTCGAAAAATCGAAGAAAACGCTGTGCTTGAAAAGACGAAACTCGGAGGCTTCTAATCGCGCCTGATATCAGACCAAATCTGTAGCTAGCATTAAAGTTTGCAAATTAAACAAAAAAGATCAAACTTGGTGAAAGATTCTAATTTCCAAAGTCGAAAGTCACAAAATTCGCTTCCAGATAAATTCATCCGTTTCGTCAGAAACAAAGCAACAAGTCAGTGCCGAGTCAATCTCGAAGATCAACCTCTACCTACCTACCTACCTACCTGTCTTTACGGTAAAAGAAACAGCGACAATCGTGACAATAGCGAAGCGCAGCGAGGCGTTGAGAAACTGGTCGCCAGACTTGTTTCCGCGGAGCGTCGTATAAAATCCGCTAAAGAGGCAGCGGATGGTCGCGCGAACAGATATTCCCTGCGCAATGGTAATCCCGGGGGGAAATGATCGGGCGTCTCGAGCACGGTGGCCTGCGTCCGTCCTGGTAATTGCCTGCGCTCCTTTTGGCACGTCGAGAGACGTCCCTTTTCATCCTGCGGGACAAAACCGCAACGGCCACAAATCTAACCGCACGGACGCGCAGCGTTCAACGCGGCGACAACGTTGTTCGATAAATCTGCTCTTGGGAGCGCTAACGCGGCCGAATGAATGGCGTTACGGACCGACGAGCATGCTGAATGCTCCATGCTGGCTCGTTGACACGGTAGTCAAAATATTGGAGGAGTTGCATCCAGAGGAGCTGCGTCCATTATTCCTCCACTTTATCCCCTGTTCTTTTTTATCCTTCGTCGTTTATATTCGGACTACTATCGGGAACGAAGCGTCGAGCAGTTGGCTGTTAGAAGAATTCATTGGAATTTTTCTTCGGGGGAAACGCGATTAATAGACGATTTAATTTCACGCGAAATATCAATCGTGTAATTTTACAATTTTATACGAGCAAATCAAATAGAAATCCTGTATTAACAGAATTCCAAGTTTTCTCAGCGTCGATATGTTTCGTTTGCCAGTTTGTGCGATTCGTTGACGGTAGGGAAATATTTGTGACACCAGAGGGTCGCTAGGATGCCGCGACAGGGTGCATTTCGTAGCCTGGAGAAACAATGGGGGACCGAAATGATAGCGGAGAAATTGATCGGCCTGAAAGCGAGACTGCTACGGGAACCCTCGTACTCGAAGGAGCGCTCGATCGTGCGGAACGATATTCACCGTGTGGTTCCGTGTTATGTACTGGCGCGGTAGTTTATAGTTGTCATCCATTAAGCGTATTTAGACGGAGGGGTTTCTAGTTACCGACAGAACGGGTCATTGCGTTCTGTCGTCGATTCGACCAGGAAAGTAGGTTCCTCCGAACAAGCAAGCAACGTTATCTTCTATTTCGATACGATTGGAATGCTTATTACCTTCTGTTTCTTATAAAAATACTTGGTACATACGATATAAAGATTCGTAGAGATATCGGTTACTTAATTTTTATATAAATTGTCTTGTACAACTCGGAGAGGTAAAATTGAAATTGTTTGTGTTTAAGACGAGGAGAATTTCTATTTTGTCCTTTTTTAATATTTCCAGTTTTTACGGAAACTTGTAGGGTTTTATTGCCTGTGAAATGAACTTGAAACAAAAAAATATTCAAAATGACTCGTGTAAAGATGAAACAAGTCAGCATCTGTGTTTCAAGAGTTTAATAGGAAAGTTAGTGAAAATCGTAGAACTTACTTAAATAATTCGATAGAGACGAGAGGACATTTAAATAAAATCGGTTAGATGGTTTTCTGATGATAATCTCTATATACATTTTCAGATTGTTTTCAAATTTTTCCAATATCATCACGACAGTCGTTTCGTTACAATGTTAATGAAATATCAACACAATTTCACACAACACGTGCAATAGGTATGTACGGAAATTTCTCTACGATAAATGTTCAAACACTTTCGCGAGTCAGTGTATAATGAAAACTTGAACGAAGGAGGTGAAAAAGTTAACTTTTCGAACGAGATCCTTTGGATAAGATCGGAGTCTGGAGAGTGGAGCCTGGATCGAGTATCGTAGCAGGAGGGCAGCTCGGATCGAAAGCGGTAATTATCGATTCGTTCGCGTTCGGTCGTCCTTTACGGGAATTCATTAAGACTCTTTGTTCGCGTGGGGTTCACGGACAGCGCGTCCGATTCTGAAAGATGCCTCACTGCCTGCGTAAACCGTATAGACACGTGGGGGAGGTCCGCGCGAAGGTCGAGCGATTTTCTGTAATTAAATATGCCGGGCTTCGCGAGTGGGCGGTAGGCGGTGGGCAGTCGATTTATCGCGAAAACCGCGAGGACGCGATATTAAATTTCAGATAGGGCCTGGTAGTCCCTGCGCATCGTCGGATTACGTTTCAGGTCTCGTGCCGCCTTCCACGGTCTCGTATCCGTGCTTTTGTTTCCAATCCAGCAACAGTTTTACCTCCTAAACCATTAATCGATTTCGTACGTTCGATTCGATTTCTTGAAATCCAGCCTGAGATCTTAATCTCCTCGCTGACCTAAGAATTTCGTTAGGTACAAAGCAAGTATCGTATATAGTAGAAGAAACTTGATACTTTGGTAGTTTTAATACTACTTGGAAGTATAGAATAGTATTTTTCTTTTTTCTTTTATTTTTTATCCTACGACACGAAATAAAATTGACAAGGAAGCATATGGTTCTATCGATTTTACAAGTGATTAAAGTAGACAAGCATCGTTGTCATTGTTGTGTATTGTGCTGCAACTGCCACCTGCTGAGCCACTTGCCGCTTTACAACTTTCTTAGCGTTGTCTCGACTGCCGAGCAATTCAGACATGGAAGCGTAAAGTTTCTGAAATATACATATATAATATATAACGATTACGAACCGTGCGAAGTTTTCTGCTAACTTGAAACACAAATAATTACACGTACGTAATAATATATGAATGTGTCATTCTAGACTTGTTATTCCCTTGGAATTTATTTTATCGCGCAAATATATATAATTTTTTTGTTATCCCACCACCTCACAAGCGACATACCATATCATCCCTCACCACTATTACCCATTGTACGTGTCTACCAATTCACAAACCACACAACGCGTAGCTCTAATCAACCGCTACTATATCCCAAGCTGAAAGGCGGTAGCCGCGAACTTGGCGCACATCGGCCACGTTCAAAGCGGAATCCGCCGAACGATTAATCAGAAGCCGAGGATTTCGCGGGCGTTGAAAACCGGGAGGAACGAGCACCGCCCGCGCTCGTAGATTCTCCGTGTTCACACTGATCGGTCGTCATAAATTTCTACTGATTAAGGGCGCGATACAAAGTGCGCCGGAGAGCGAAGGCTCGTTACGCGTATCGAAAGGAGGCATCGTGTCTATCGTCGCCTAAACGCTGTTCTCACGGCCGATAGAATCCTCTTCCGGCGGGTGCAAAACGCACACGATTCGACACGGTCGGAGAGCGTGGCGCACGTCGTTCAACCACTAGACTCTCATTAGCGGTATTCAACAATTATTCACAGGACGGTAGAGTCGCAAACGGCTGTGCGTATTCGTTTTAGGTGGAAAAGCGACCCGTGACAAATCGAACAGATGTCTCGAGGTCTAGTTAGGACCAAGCCACTTTGTCACCGACACTCGAACGTCACGATCGATGTTAATCGTAGATTGGTCGTTGCTGATTCGTCATCTAGAGCCCTGCTCCTAGAGCGTAGCTCCTTTCTTTGCTACATTAAAGGTTCTATGGAGTCTTTTATTAGGGGATGATTTTGTAAAAGTTTCGTAGATCGAGGGCTGATATAGAAAAATGGAGAAGTTGATTTTGGAATGAAATATGGAAAATTAGATCGTATTGTATATTTAAATTTGCGACTGATCTTTTATTACACGATATTCTGGCATCTCAACGCACTACGTACCGGACATCTTGTTGCTAATCGGTCGTTGGCTACAAGTTCGACAATTACCAAACGGATAGAACTTGCGAGATGTTTCATTCGTCCGTAATATATCAAATACGGATCTTACGTCTCAGAATCGTTATTTTATACAAGTGTATAACATACTACCATTAAAAACTGTCTACATCAAATTAATTTCTATAACGCGATGATTTAATAAATAAAATTACCAAGCAACCTGATAGATTACAGCATTATCTCAATTACGATAACGCGAAAGTTCGTACTGGACACGCGTTTTCCACGCAACATCGTCTCAAACTTTACCTAAAACTTCGACATCGCCAGGAACGAGAGACGCGAATAAGGATGCAGAATCCACGTGCACCGTCCGAACGAATCTCGCAACTTCTCGAAAAAGCTTGGTGTCTGCGGGATATCGGTAAAAGGATTCAGCAAGTCGGCGGAATCCCGCGCTTTTTCAGCGGAGGATTCGACCCAGCCGAGTCGTAGATCATTGAAACGTATATCCCGGGGATCGCGGGCTGTACCTGCACCGCTCACGGCCCGGTTGGAAGGACACAAAGTAGATTCGAGATACCACGAAGACGGTGCACTCCCAGTTCCCGTGGGGTCGCGCCGGTCGCACATGGCCGCCGCTTGACTTCCAGTTGCACGGTTTCGAGATCGAAGATTCGCCTACGCCCATTCCCGCGGAAGGATCCTCTCCCGTCGAAGGACGCACGAGCACGTTCGAGATCCTGTTTCCCGCCGATCATTCGAAATAATTCGTCGACCAGCCTGAAATCGATACGCCGATGTACGACGTCGTCGAAACGGGTTGGACCTTTGGACGAGGAATTATTCTCGGGGTGATTGCAACCAGTGACCGATAAGTCTGAGACGATCACAGTCGTCGTTGCTTGACAGTGTTGAGCAGTGACTCGTGCTGCTGGAAGAAAGAGCCGAAGATCGTGACTACGCGCCCCCGCGATCGGGCATTAGTATCGCGACCTTGATGATCTTTTTCGTATACGTATTTCCACCATACGAAATCGTGGAAACGTTTCTCTGGAAACCAGAGCTCGGTGTTATGGAATTGTCGTAATTTATCGGGTAGAAATTTTCATTCTTTTGAAATACCGGGGTCGTGGGATTTTCTAAATTCATATTGCTTGAATATATGACATTGCTTGAATTATTGGTGGTGTGTCCAGAATCGTGAAAGTTAAATCGCGAGGATATTATTAATACCTTTGGTGTTGGCGCGCAAAGATATATCTCTTTCGTATTACCATTTAATCGCTGGCTAAATAGACAAATTTCGTGTTGAAATATAAAAAAGTTATATAGACTGCCATGATACGTTATTATATTCTTAATCCCATTTTATTCCAAGATACTTTTTCACAGAAGCGATACTTGACTAGCAACTGACAATTGCTTAAGAGAAATCAGGTTTAAAATTCAAGGTTCGGTTCTGAGGAAGCTCAGAAATTTAAAGCGAAGAAAATAAGAAAAATCTAGAGAGTTTGTCGCTTTTCAGTCACAGTCGGTAAGGCAAGATATCCGTTACGCGGTGATTTGTAAGGAACATCTCATCCAGAAACACCTCGCTGTTTGGCAGATCGACGAGAAATCCGCTTTAACGAGTCCTAATAGGATTGGCAGTAGCATGAATTTCTTTCGGAAGCCGGGAGGGATTCCGGTCAAAACGTTGTTAGTCGTTCGAGATCGTCGAAACAGCATGAGCCATTTTTCCAAGCAGACTCTCGTGACCCATGATGATCCTTTGACACAGGATCGTCGTTACGGTGGGTGCCCTGGGATTGAATGGTCACTCGAAAACGGGGTTCTTCACTGACCGAACGATGTTTGCCCACAATGCCGTCAGTAAATTTCGCAAAGATGTTCAGAGCATGCTTTTCCGGGTAAACGAACCATCTATCTCGTTCATTTTTCATCCGCTCTCTCTTAATTTTTGTTTCGCTGGGGAGACGTTACCAACCATCGTATTCCACCGCATCGAATTTTACAAGTTTCGAAAATCGATAAAGATCGTTATCGCGGCGAAACGAGTTTTCAACGAAGATGCGTGTCGTTCAAAGTCTATGAATCTAGACACGACGTACAATTTGCGTATTGTATTTAGTTGGATTGAACTCGTCGTTATCTTGGTGATATTATCGATATTTAGCGACAACGTTATTGGTAACAGCACCTCCATTTTAGGGAGGCCCGTTAAAGAGGAGACGATGTTTTCATTTACTAGAAAATTTATATTCATTAGCGAGTAATTTTTCTTTCCATTTTATATTTCGCTTAATGTACTTTTATCATACACGGTGAGGAGTTTTATAGAGGAAATACTAATGAAACGTGTGATTAGATTTCTATTTGCCGAGAGGTTCGAGTGCGTTTGTTAAGTGCTTTCTAATAAAGTTGTAAGAGATTTATGGATTAATTAGAAAGCGTATTCTGATCGCGTTGATAATTCTCTAACGGCACAAACGAACGTTTGTTGTTAATTATATACGAACTGCACGAAGAATGTAATTTATTAGCGAATCAGATAGGACCCGACGAATATCAGAAAACCCCTGTATTCAATATTCATTTCTGATAATTCATAACGAGCCAGGAACGTAGAGGAGGTTCCATCAACTCGACGAGCAGAACCTTCCGTCCACGTCGATGAAAATGTTTCAAACAACTGCTTTAACTGGTATGAAGGATGGCTCGCATAATCAAGTGTCTTCAGATGTATTCATTTATAAGAATTCACGGGACATTGATTATTCTATCGAATACTCGATAGAAAAGTTCTTGTTCCAAGTTGGGATATCGATTGTAAAGCAGTCGTCAATCTCCATAAAAATAAATAAAAATGAACATTAACAGCAGTCAAAACGGTGTACAAAACCGATCGGAGTCGGTTCCTCGATAAGAAGGGAACTTGGAATTTCTACCGTGAAGACACGAAAGAGCGTTGAAACGTTTAATATACGTGCAATACGACTATACGAAGAAAATATTAAATTTCAGTTTCCATTAAGAGATTTAAAAGAAATTTTGCTACAGAGCGGCAAAATCACCGATGTTCCATCGATCGGTGTTGCACCCACGCGAATGGAATGCGCGTCGTCTGACCCACGCGAGTTTGCTAGCAACGCTAGAGGCGCTCGCAATTAATAACGCGAAACGCGCGCTCGTTTTATCGGAGACCTAAACGCCAGCGCAAGCGATACGCGCACAGGCCGTGAGATCGTCGCGGTTTACGCGCGGAGCGAGAAGTCGCGTCCCGTACGTGTCCCTTTGACCTCCTCGCGCGTTTTCTTGGCCCGCAGGGAACCCGGGAAGACTCTTAATAATCCGCCGCTGGTAATCGATTACCGCGACGACGAACGAACGTCGCGCGATCGCTGCGGCGGCGTTTCACGACGATTCGCGCGGTGCGTCGTCGTGTCGAGACGTCGTCGTGTCGGGACGTCGTCGCGACGGCTGTGAAACATCGGCACGAGCTGTCTTACGACATTCCGCCGTGCGTTCGATTAACGAGATTGAGTGCCAGGTTTCAGCGGCGTGCGTGCGCGCATGAGCCAGTGCGCGGAATTCAATTAATCGTCGCCGCGTTCTTGAAATCTCGGGAATACCGTAGGCAATCCCACTCCGCGCGCCGTTCCACCATGCCTCAACGTCATAATTCAGTCGCACGGATAGCCTGAATTTCAACGGATTGTAATCACGCGACTCGATCGTGCCGCCGCGAGATTGATCGCGCCGTGATCGGAGATTCGCGTCGAGGGATTCGCGAATCGTGCATCTTTAACGATACGTGCAACGATATTTGTTACAAAGATTTAAGTGTTTTATTACGTCTTTATTCGCGTCTCTATGACATTTTATTAGGATATATTTATGCGAATCGTCGGCAAGACGCATCGATCAAATTCGTAAATCGGAAAGTAGAGTGGGACGATGATATTACGAACATTAGTTTCTCGGCTTTAGTTTACAGTTTACCATCGTTTGCGCCATTTGTTTATCGAAAATGAACCTACCAAATCGAAGAATTTGTTTCTGCGAAATATTAATTACGTGTTTCTTTTTATAAAAGATGTATTTGTTAGGCTTAGCAGAGGCACGATGATTTTCGTGTATCCTATAGGAAAGCTATTTCTACTATAATAAAATGTTACAAAATTTTACTACGAGTGAAAGTGCGTTCCATGCCAAGATGATTAAGAGGTATTTTATTACTGATTTATGAGTTGAGAAATAGGTATGTTATTATACGAAGTTATAAATGCTTTATTTAAACAAAAATGACTTTCTTATAACGCGTACGAAGCTGTAGAGATAACTGTACTACTTATATTTTTAACAAGCAAAGATATAACTCGCGTCTTATTCTAATCTTGATATATAATTGATATAATTTACACTCGCTAGAAAATAGTACAAACCTAATATGATTATTACATAGAAACCGACGTTGTATTAGCATACGAGCATCGTTAATTTAAATTTCTTGTTTTTTTCAATATTTTTTCCATTTTTCTTATATTTTTCTATAAAGTTAATTTTCACTTCAACCCACTTGCATCTGTTAAAAGTAATTTAAAACGGTAGACGTTTGGCTAATGACCGCGGTAGTCCGCGTCATTTGTCACAAGGAAACAATCGGAAAAGTTCGCTATGTCAGAGAAAGGTCGTAGCGTTGACACGAGAATGACTAGAACGACCAGGCTCTCGAGAGTATCGCGACGAACCGTTTCACCCGACAGGATGTGACCGCCTTCCATGTTCAGATAGGACGATAAATCTCGTTTCCTTCCGTGTCGATGAGCAGACACGTTCTGCAAAGAATGAGTTCATATCTTCGGAGGCAGAATCGAGTTCATATTAGCTCCATCTGCCTCCTCGAGAAGGGCTTCTGCGTGAACGAGCAGACACACAGGGATGAGACAACCACGGACAAAACGACGAGGACCGACGGGCGAACGCGTAAATACATCCGGATTATTTTCGGCCAATTGATCACGAATCTGACGTAGCTTGCCGCGCCTCTCGTGTTTGCTACACAGCGTCGGACATACCGTGGAGCTCTTTCACATCGCTTCTGTTCGCTGTCACCGTTCGAAGATATTATTTATGGCAATGAAACACACTATTCTACGAAATCTATAGCCTTTTCTGTTTCGCAGTGTCGGATGTGTAGAAACGTTTTATAGAAACTGTTTTATTCGCGATGATTCTGCCTGAATTTGGATCTGGGCTTTAGCGAGATATGGGAATCGTTCGTTTGAAAAACATCTTTCTAATACGTACCTTTATAGAAATAAAAACGAAAGGATTTAAATGATTATTTAAATTGTCAAAAATGTATAGTTGCGAAATTTATAAAATTTCCGCGAAGAATGAAATCATACGTACGTAAGATTAAAGCCAATCCAATCGAAAGTTACTCGCTTTTATCAACTCTTCGTTCCATGATGATACAAACTTCTAACGAAGAAATGACTCGATCAACGAATCGATACACCCTAAATCCAAGATAACTTAAATTCCGCCCGCTTCGAAGACCAAGCTTTTTGATCTTCGTTCGATCACAATCGTAATGGAACACGATTTAAATATCGTGCCGCTTGACCCAATCGTACGTAGTCTTAGAATTAAAATCCAACGAAGATAAAACACGACTTTCAATCGATGACGAAAGGACGATGTTTGTCAGATCTAGTCTTGTGACGCAATTGGTGTGATTCGAAGAAACGTTTCACGATATGGTTCTCGGTACCACATTGGATCTGACATCGACATCGTCGGCTATCAGGACCGTAAAAAAAAAGCGACCAGATCGAACGTAGCGGACTTTCCCAGATTCGTAGTCGTTCTTCGTTTCTTCCCTCGAGCATCATCTCGATAAAATGAAATCGGTCGTTAAACGAGGAAGCGAGATAGGTTTGCCGTTCGAAGGAAGAGACACGACCACAAAAAACAGCGGCCTCTGAAGGATTCATAGGGTCAAGACGCGGGTAGAGGGGTCGAAGGGAAGGACAGAGAGGCGAGGATGAAGCGAGGGGACAGAGAGAAAGAGAGTGGACGAAGGATCGAGAGCAGGAGGAGAATCGTTTTACGTTCGAAACCAGTTTCTATGGTTTAATTTCTACGGGTGGACATCTTCTTTAATTTATGGCGCCGTCCAACCCCGGCCTTCCTGCCCTCCTACTCTCCCCTTTGAACGCCTTTCGACATTTTATTGGGTCGACCAGTTTCTGTAACTCGTACGGATTCCACTCTACACCTCCTCCGAAAAATTTGAACGGCGATAGTGATATTTCGATCGCGAGAAGAAATCTTAACAGTAACGAAATTGAAAGCTTACAAGCGACGGATGTAAGGTATATATATCACAGGATCACGGTTAATTTCCTTACTCCAGCTTTAAAAGCCGAGTCCTAATCCTTAAAGGTTCGTTCTGTGGAGCACTTGCGTAGATGGTGTTTTATCGTGAGGTTTATAAGAGGAGATTGTTCGTTGTTGAAACCGTCGAATATATTAAAAAATAATTAAATAAATTAATATACAGACAATATTCGCTAAGATGCTCGTACCAACGGACTCGTTAAAGACAGTGTGTAATTCGTTAATAAGATCGCTGATGACTCGTTGGTAACTCGTAGATACTGATTCGCACGACTAACTGATAACTGATTGATAACTGGTTGTTAACTGACAGATGTTGAACTCTTTTCGGTTGCGTCCGTTTATTTATACTGGTCGGGAGAGAGTCGGAAAATTCAAATTCATCTTTGTTCGACGGTTGCACGTAGCGGCGACATTGTTTTGCCCGGAGTTTGTTTACCATTACATTAACGATATTGCTACCCCGAGGCAAAACAACAACATGATTTAAGTAGTCCTCTAGCTCGTGTGCCTACAGTTCCTTTTTCAGATTACAGTTCCTTTCTCAGACCTCGACGGTTTCGACGATTAAGCTTTGAAAGAGTAAAAATATGGTCGACGAGATAGTGTTTCGAAACTTGGAACATTCAAACTTTGTGTAATCATTCGATTTTCATACTTTTCCCAACGATTGCGATTAGGCGACGCGTCCGATTGCTCGGACCGATTTCGCAAGGTCGATTCGTTCCCAGCCACCGGTGGAAGCGACAAGATCAACGATTCCGCGCCTCCGTCCGCGCCGCAACGCTCTCGCCGCTCTCGCTGTGTTTATCGGATCTGTACGTTAATTGAAGCAGCGAGCGGGTAATAGCTATGATTACGGCCGCTTACGTCTTGCTAGCCGGAGACTAAATTATATGGGTGAGTCTGGCGCGCTCTGTGTATAGATAGAAGACGCGCGCGCGAGCGGTCTGCCGCGCTATTGGAGCGAGACTTTAGATCTCTCGAGAAGAGATAGGTTTAGGCACGGTTTACGGTTGAAACTTTAGAAAGGATATTACGCTCCACGATAAGAATCGTTCATTGTGATCACGTATCGCGGATGTTTACGAACCAGAAAGTAAAAATCACAGAAACGAAACTTTAGTTTGCCCGATGGTAGATTTTCTCGGTACTGGCACGATGAAGAGGAAGAAGATGACGAAGAAAGAAGGAATTACGTTACACATGCATTACATCACAACCTGTAAATGTAAATATTTTTAACGTGTTTTTCTTTCAAAACTATAACCAGTGATTTCGATCCGCTCTCTATGCGTTAAGATTACGGCCAGAGACGCTAAAAATCGTAACCAAATATCAAACAGCAGTTTTTTGCTTCGTCTTGTCGCTTCGTATCGAGTCACTGATTTCGATTTACCTTTCGATCTACCTCAAGTCATAACCCGATTTCAAACAATAACGTTAAACTCAATTTCGGACAACTGTGAAATTTACTATTTCGATCGATCGTTTACTCTACATTTTGAAAGACAACGAAGATCGCTATCAGGTCATAAACAAGAATTTATTTTTCTAAAAGCTCGTGTCAATTATAATACAGTGGATAGCTATGACGATATATATAATGGTGACAAGCCTAGCGATAAATTCATCCGCTTGTTCTACAACACGCGAGACAATTCAAGAAATCTTATTTTATTAAAATCACATGCAAAAAGTCACTTACACTGACGCTAAGACACGATCGAATGGTGGAAACTCGGTTAAACTTCTACGTATCTGTGTTGTGTCAAATATCTCGATTCAATTCCGAGCGCGTAAAACAAATTCTACAAATTTCTTTCTAAAAATGATTAGAAGATCATCGGTAACACGATGCTAAAGAGAAAGAATTTCTGGCTGGCAGTTTTTCAAGTTAGCGAACGCAGGCCTCTTTACGCAGCCAGCTGATGATCGATCCTCTTAGGCGGCATCATCGGCACGGTACACGCGGAACAGTCTTACTTTGGCGAACAGAGAGTGGAGGAGTGTAGTATCGTACAAGTGGGGAACTGATGGGTGGCACCTGGACAGTTGGTTTCGAGGAAGCTAGCAGTGCAGGATTGGTTAAAAGATCGGGCCCGGTTGGGGCCCATTGGCGGGCCAGGGAATAGGCGTGCACCTATGGGCAGGTACGACTGTCTCCTGCCAACGGGGGAAAATCGAGTTACCGACGGGATCCGGTGGTTCTCCTTAGGCGCCTTCGATGCAGTTGAACAGGTCGCAGCGATCGCAAAGCGCCAGTTCTCTCCCGTCCATCGACGTGGCCGCACCGTGACTCGTGGATGTTCGAGAGAGACAGACAGAGAGAGACGATAATACGCAGAGAAAAAAAGAATTTAGATCGGGGACGGTCGAGGTAGAAGGGTGAAAAAAACGAAAAAAGACGAAGAAAAGACGGTGCAGAGATCTGGAAACCACATTCGGATTCACGTGGATCGTCGAGAGCAAAGAATTCGGGGGCAGTCGAAGGATTTGCATCGAGGGACTAGTACGGAAATAATCAGAGGCGTGTCCTTCCGTGGGGGTGAGGCTGATCACGTGACATAGTCCCAGCAACGTGTAAACGACTGCGTTTCGCAGTTACCGCACTTCGCTACAAGCGAACAAACGTGCGCACGTTGTCGGGTGCACCACGCCACGTGACCGATCGCCGCTGAACAACAACAACATTTTTCGGGCAGTGTGTGTCGAACAATTTCGGACGATCTCGGGATAAACTTGTTCGGGTATTTACTCATCGAACATCAACGAACGAACGTTATGGTGTGTAACGTGTGAAAGAAGATTGGAGGACAATCGAGGAACAAGTTTTAAGTTTATGGTGTATCGAGGCACCGGTTAGCCCGTTCGTGTGGATATCATCCGACTACAAAGGTGAGTGCAATCAATTTTACTGCGCGTTCCTATGCGGGCATCGATGTCGTTCGGCGCGATCCACCGGCGTTGAAATCTCCCACGCTTCCGCGGTGGTTTATCTATGTTTGTGATTCGTGACTGTAGAAATTTAGTGTTTCAATAGTTGCCGCTTTTTCTCTTATACATCGATACGTATGACAGTTTGTTTCGTAGAAAATTTGTTCGATACGTACGTACGAAAATTTGCCGCTCGTTCACGTTCACAAGGAATTTTTCACATGCTGCAAGGAAAATATTAAGTCCTAAAACGAGAATTCAAAGTTTATGTTTCGTGCTGAGAAACTGTAGGTACACAGGTACGGCGAGAGGGGATGAAAAAAAGGTTCGACTAATGATAGTTGTAAAAACTAGAAAATAAATCACTCGCGTTCAGCCAGTAATCACCGGCGTTTCGTCAATCTTACAGTCCATTCACCGCTCCATTTATCCCTCGTAAATTAAAGTCTACATCCAAAGTGGCTGCGTTGCTCGCGATTATACCATGGCGTGAAATTGATAATGCAACCTAATAGCGGCCTAAGTACGCCTGGACCGTTAAAAATATCCCTTCGACTAGTAAATTTTGATTGGAATATAATTTCGAAACCGTGAGACCGCGTGCTCTACGATTCACCGGTGTTATCGATGAACGAAGATATTGACGGCTTTGTTCCTCACGCTCCGAGCTTTCAACCCGTGACGTTTATTCGTAGTTCTTCTAAATAGACTCTCGGCGATCTTTAATTACAGACTCTTCTTTAATTATGACATTCTTCTTTCTACGATACGAACTGTAAAAGATCCAATTAGATTAGAAATTTTCAGTTACAAAGCGTAAGGTCTATTAGATGGATCGTGAATCCTTGTTCGAGCAAAATTTCACGACTCATTCTTCTTCGTTACCATTCACCTAATTCTGAATTGTAGAAAATCCAATCTAATTTAGAATTTTTAGGTGCGATAGCAAAGTCCTGTTAGATGCACAGTGAATTTTTTCAATACATTTTTCTTCGTTAAAGTTGATCTAATTATAATTAATTTCTAAAACTAATTACAATTGTGACCTATTTAAAAGCTTGTCTAGGAATGTCTGTAAGAATTACAATCTCTTTTTTTTTTTTTTTTTTGATACTTCTTCGTTCGTAAATTGACGAATAGAAGGCGAAACGCGACGTATTATCTCGAAATTGAAAAATCTTTAAAAGCAACGAATCTGATTTTTCTCCGTTATACCGTAGAAACTGTAGAGTTGTCATTGTTCTTTTATGATATCGATTGTACCGACAATGCGGCATCCGGCCTATAATTACCCTACTTTATTTTCTACCGCTCCTTACGATCCGAATTACGGAAGATTAAATGGAACGAGGGACTTTCAGTTACAAAGCATATATTACGGAAAATTGGTCAAGAGCTATTGTCCAATTATTATTCTGAATCTATTTTTGTCTCGTTAACGTTGAAACAATTATAAACGTTTGCATTTTCTACGTATTATCTTTCACGATTTAATCGAAGGTGCTTGTTTATTATCGAAAGTTTATCAACTTGCAAAAATGTACAAAGTCCAAGTACATTTTTATTTGATCGTTGAAACCGATTCCCGAGTTACACAGTGAACAGGAAGCGTAGCTAACATTGGCGAGAGAATTTAAGCAACCTAACGCTTCTCGAAACTGACTGAACGTCCCATTTCTATTCCTATCCTGTCGCGATAAGGTCATCAGCCGCAAACTCCTTTTGTATCTTCTCCTCGAGTGTCCTTTCTTCGCGCTTTCGAAACCCTCGCCAACGATAGAAACGATGCGGTCGGCTGGGGTTAGTCGTAAATGAAAACATTATCGTCACCCCTCGTGGCTGCCTGTTGCTATAATATTTGCCTACTGGTAGACAGTAAAGTAATTCGAGTCGCACAAAGGCCGACACGTTCGTCGTGGAATAAAGGCGAGCAAGAGACGTGGCGGAAGCGTACACACACGCACGTGTACGACGACAGAGAACGAAGAAGAGAGAAAGAGAGACGAAACGAGCGGAGCGTTACAATTATTATGCATAGGTGCTCGGGCCAGGTTCTCCCATGTCAAAATATATTTATTGCCCCCCTCCATCCTCTACCTTTGCCCTCTCTCTTTTTTTGGCCTGGTTGCGGTGTGTCAGCCATCATTGTTACCCTTTCATACGGTTATTACCCACTTGTACACCGGCAGAGGCTCTCGACGGCCTTTGAGAATAAACCGCGTGTCGCCTCCTTTAACGTTTGCTTTTGTGTATTTTAGAGGAAAGAACGGTAATTCGTGGAAAGAAATAATTCGCTCCGTATCGACGCACGGTCTTCTCGAGACTAAGATCTCGCGGATTACGCAGCCTTGGAGCTGGTTTTTTAGGAGAAAGTCCGTAAAAAACTGCACGCTGCTCGCGGTATATTAGCTAGTGAACTTTGAAAACGACCGTCTCATCGGGAGAAAGCGTGAATATAAATAATAGCTTTAGGATTTCATCGACGCCAGTGAATCTGCAAGCAACTTTAATTCCTACGATGGTATATTCCGCTTTTTCTTCTCTCTCTCTCTTTTTTTTTTTTTTTTTAAGGACAATTAACGGTTCGCTTCCCTTGGTCACGATCTCGTAAGCCGCCTCGGAATCGTCGATCTTCATTTGCATGTCAACCCTTGGTGACTGGGGTTGTGATCTGACTTAACGCCTTTTCGCCTTCGTTCGTACACCCTTCGTTTAAAAGCGTAAAACTTCGCACGAATTCGTATCGCACGTTCCTTTTTTACCGTATTCTCTGGCGGGAAACGCACATGTCCAGCGATCCTCTAAATCTAAATTCTTCGATCCCGGTCACGTCTTTTATTCACGAGTTTTATTTCTTCGTTAATTTCTTTATTCGTCGAAGTTGTATGGAAATATTTGAGAATATGGAGGAAAATAGAAGTTGGGAATATGGCAGGTTTTCCAGTTACTACTTATCTCGACAGTACGTCCCCAGGAACATGCGTTTAACGGTACAGAGAGTGGCTCGATTCGACCGACCCGTTACTTTTCTAATCTGAACCGATGCACTCCGTCCGATTCGCGATAATCCGCGAATTACAGGGAACTACACTCTTCGTAGCTTCCTCCCATTTGCATTTCCAGATGGGGAAACACTGGTAATACTCGCTTTTATCGCGTATGTTCGACGCAGTTAGTCAATTGCTTAGAAAGTAACCGAGAATGTGTTTCAACCTTTTTATTTTCTCTCTTCTTGGACGTCAAAGAAAATAGTTGGTCATTCTGTGCGAGTACGGGAAAATAGTGCAGTTTTCGCGGAAAAGAAATTTAACAATCATTTTTTATCACAAGCAACCTGTAACGGAAACGCGTAATAGTTAACGTCAGCATAATTAACTCGTAACGCGTAATTGAATTTACTGTTATTTTATCGTTGCTATTTTACGTAAAATTGTTATAAAAAATTTATATCTTTCCAAGTCGTGCAAACTCACCGCGCTAGAGAATAAAGTTACAACTTAATTAACTGCGAAGCTGAAGGAACGATACTTTTAACAGTTGAAACATGCCATACATGAACGAGATTATAATTACGGTGATATAACGAAGATGAATTGATTTCGTAGGTGAGTAGATTTCGGTCGAGTTCTTGTCGATCAACGATATTGATCCGATCGAGTAGCGAGATTCTACGACGAACATAGAGCATTTGACAGGTTTCGTAGTTTTGTAATTTTCGATTTGCTTTGCGAACGAGCGGAGCACGCTCGAGCTTCCGAGACAATTTCAACGCGATATCCCCGAGGCCTTTAGCGTCGCGCGTTTACGATATCGTAAATCAACGACGATGCGCTTAATCGTCGAATAAAGGGAGATTAAATTGCAGGGACTCGCGACGCAAACCTATGGACCGTTCCGGCGGCGAGAAAAGCGCGCGCATAAAATCCCTGCTCGAAATCGACGAGAATAAATCAACGGAGGCGAACGATTAAATCGAGGTTTACGACGATTTGTCCGTATGTCGGGCAAATTCACAGAGATTTTTTCATAAACTCTACCAAACCTCGCTGCGGTCTAGGAATTGTTTTTATGCGTCGATCTCGTTTTTTTTATGTCTCAAGAAAATCACTGGCACGTGATTAAAATGAGGAATCGTGCGATGATTTGTTCTTACTACGTATATTCTTATTCTTAAAGAGATGTGAAATCTGTCCATAAATATTTTCGTGTCGCAAACTGGAATAAATACGTAGGATGATTTGAGTTTTTAGTTAACGATAATTCTGTTTAGTTCTACCGTATTTGATCGTTGTCACGCACGTGATCCAATCTATGCACTAGTTCATAGGTGAACTCGCGTGTTCCACGTATCCTCTCCTACTCTCGTTTCGTCTGTATTTTTTTCCTTAGCAAGACGTCATTAACTGTCTTCTCAGGCGAGGAAGAGCTTCGCGTTGGATCGTGACAAATATCTCGCAAAGTATTTGCGATCATACCATCTAATTTTCATACTAATTCGAAATTAACGTTGCAAAAGTCGTAATGTTTCTGATTGCCACAAAAAAAAAAAAAAAAAAAAAAAAGAAAAGAAATGAAAGATATTTTCCAAAACGATAGAGCAGATACTTCTAAACTGATTTCTTCTTAAAATCATTCGGTTCGATAAAACACGTAGAGATACTTTCCAAATCAAACTACCCTAAACCTTTCTCAGTGTGCAAATGTAACCCGAAAGGCCACTTTTTAATCCATTTGCATCGATGAATATCGTTGGAAATCCTCCCCTCGTCTCGTTATATCTCGGCATAACGAATTGCATAGGCGATATCCTGGAAGAGAATTCCCACACGCGGCAAGGGTTGGTTTCCGTCGATTAACTTCGAGTGGCTGAGGAAAATCGTTCGAAGAGCAACGAAGGTACATGTATAGACGGTGTTAAAAATTGGATCGGTCACGGGCCAAGGAGATGAACAATACTCTGGTCGGTCCGTCAGCGAACCTCTTCTTCACGAACACGCATCCGCGTCGAGTGAAAGAGAGAAGAAGCCAGGTTCGGCCTCGTGGGGCTAAACTGTCGCGATAAATGATCCTACGGAAGGTTATTAATTGTCTTTGACTCCCAACCGGGCGCTTTATGGATCGCGAAAACATATTAACCGAAAAGAAGCTGCCGTCCTCCCTTGCCATATGCTTGGAACCGACGTATACACGTAGCACGCATGCGAGTGTGCGTGACACGTCGTGGATTCGAGTGTCTGAACGCGTATACAACGATCTGGAGCATCATTTTTCAAGGACTCGATCGACGTGCCAGCGAGGCGCGGCCATCATCCATCAAACCGATCGTTAAAAACGCATCCAGGCCGATACAAATTGCGCGACCTGTGCCCGGCCGTATTCTCAACACACTGCAGTTTCCCTTTCGAGTCCGTTTTCCTAGATCTCCATCCCTTTACAATTCATAAGATCGTAGATGCTGGGCAACCTGCGGTGACGAGGAAGACTTCTCGTATTTCTTCGTTGCTCGTTGGCAACAACCAACTAGTTAGTTATCGTGACCAAGTTAGAGTTTATCTTCTCGCGAGTCTCTCGTCAGCGAAGGAATTTCGAGTGCCTAGAAACTCTTTTTCAATAATTCAGCAATACGTTTGCGTTTATCCTCCTAAGAGTTTTATTTTTAGAAAATTGTATACGCAGTTCAAACGTTTCTTGTTTACCGGTAATGTAGTCATAATAGTCGACGTGTTTCAGAAACGTTCGTAGAAGTCCTCTATTTATCATTTGCAATTCCTTGTTTCGCGAGGAAACATTATTTTCAGCGAATTGCGTAATTCACGATAAAGGCATGTTGTTCGAAGATTAAAAGCTCTATCCAAGTGTTTCATTTTCCACTGAAAATACTCGTGCAAGCTTCTACAACGAAACGATACGTTACGTATAATTGGCAAACGCGAAGCGCGATGCATAGGAATTTCCCTTGAGCAGAGGAACACCCATCTTCCTACGATAAAGGTAATCTAGAAGCAGCAGTAAACGACCTTGTTGGAAGCTGGCGTTAGCTGTCGCGCCTCGGGTAAAAGCGACCGAATCGTCCCGTTTGTTCCTCCTAATTGGCGATAAACGGACATAATCGTCGGTATATTTTAACCAGGCCGCATGATCCACGCGCTCGTGGCCGCGCGCGCGTAACTGCGCCAGAACGATAAGATCGCGAGCAACCGTCTCTCCGAGCGGTGACTTTCGTGCGAGAAATTCCCTTGACGCAGTTGCTTATACACGGCACAGTACGAGCCGGTGATATATCGACCCGTTCTTTCGAGCGGACTCATTAACTCATTAACTTAGCGAGAAAAATGGCCAGCCGTATATCAAACGGCAGCCCGGTAATCAAGCGGTCATTCTTAACGCGGCCATAAATTCGCGAATTAATATACCCGCCAATTAATTAAATCGCGCCACGCTTTCTCTAGCGAAGGCTTGACCGGTAGAATTGTAACAATCACGGTCCCCTGTCAACCGAGTAATTACAGTTCACGCGACCGAAGAACTAGTTTCCTTCGGCTCGCTCGCTCGTGGAAAACGCAATCGACGAAAGATTATTCGAGACCGTTTAATTGGACGATTATCCTCTCGCACGCTTTTCGTTCTTTGCTTTTTGTCGCCTTCCCAGGCCGTGTCCCACCTCTATTACAGTCCGGTAAAATTAATTCCGAGGAAATGGAACGAAACAGCTATGGAAACGACACGCGCCTAACCACTTTATGCACGTTGATTTCAGTTCTTGGAACGACCACGCGAACCAAGGTGTCCATCTTCTCGATCGGTATTCTCGTTTATCGTTCTTTCTCTCTGGAATTTCGAAATATCATCGACTTCTTGGATTTTGGAGCAATGAAATATTAGTGATTCTGGATTGCAAATACGTACAACGGTAGTGAGAATTTATTATTCCTGTATTAGAAAATTTTAAGTCTGTTTCCTCGTTGGAATCGACAGAGTGAACGCTGCTACGAACAGAAGCTGACTCTTCGAAAAGCTTAATGGGAACACTTTTACTTGGTAATAAATAGACAACGCTATACGTATAATCCATATATAATCCATACATGTAATTCGAAGCATAATATTTCGATAACAAATAGCTATAATCATACAAAATTTCAACGTTCACCATCGAGACTCTTTCTTTGCATAGCAATTTACTAGTTACAGTAAATTTCTTTTCCAGAGTTATAATTTCCCGTCGAGTAGGATAGTTGATCGATCACTTCGTCTCGTCCAGGATTTAAAAGTTTTTCATCAAATCTGGAATAGCTAGAGGAACTTGTAAAATTTCAATTGTCGCGTCGCTAAACTTCTTGATATTATCGATACTGTTCACTCGTATCTTTCAACTTGTAAAATTTGGCCAACTATTTAGTTCTATCTACGAGATATTCTTACGATATTCTGCCACTCCCTTGCATCCCTTCGCCGCCATTTTCTCCTTTCTCCGCTGCTCCCCAAAGAAAAGATACAAGAACTCGGTTAAGTAAAGGGTTACTGTTCGGGGTGAAAGGACAATGACAGGAAGTCAGCCAAGGGATCGTCGAGATAAAAAACTGTCATAAAGGGATAAACGTCATACGGGACTCGAGTTTAATGGCGCGTAAACGTTCGACGTGCCCCTAGACGCGCGTGGTGCGTCGCAGGACGAGTGGAACGATGACAGGAGGGGTTCTCTCCCGTTCCTCACCCATTCGTTGTCCCTTTTTCGTTGCTCGCTGGCGTTCTCGTTGCAGAAGTTGGAAAGCTACCTCTTGGCACGGTAAACCGATATCTGGAGCAGGTCGATCGACTTCATTAACAAACGAGTGCCAAGCAAATATTGACTCTACTCGTGGAAACTAGGGTACGAGGTGTGCGCGTGTGTGCATACACGAGCCAGCCGCTTCTCCTCGAAGCGTTTTGCCTTTGTGCAACATCCGCCGGGACCAATGAGACGTCGATGGGCAGATTATGGAGTCGGTCTTGTTGCTTCTCTCGATGCGGCGCACTGGCTTCGAGTATTTTTGCATATAAATGCGCGGGAACGCTCCTTGGCTGGTAGTTCGCGCGTTATCTGATGCTTCGTGCCCGTGATAAGCGTCTCCTCGCCGATGTGGAGCTCGAGACCGCTCCGAGCACTGGTAACCGGAATCCTTTACCATGGGAAGAAATTTCACGGAAGGTGGAGCGATCGTTTCCGTAAATCCCCTCGCTCGGTCTATATGAATATTAATGCCGTAGGTCGCACATCGATGACTATGCTTTAGAAAATTCCTATTGTTTCGCCGGCACACCAGGGGATTCCTACTATTGCCGCGAATATCTAGTATCTACGATTCTTTACTCGATATTAGAAACGATATAAAGATCTTTCTTCGTACGAAGATTAAATATTTCATTCCACGGTAGTATACACATCGTCGTAGACAATTACTAGAAGCTCGAAAATTAACGAATCGACAATTGGTAAGTCGCAGATTATAGATACCTGCAATAGCTTTTGCAACGTTACAACTTAAACATCGGATAAGCAACTACGGTACGATTTGTAAAATTCCACCAGCGCTTATTTACTAGCATTATCTAAGAACATTCACCGGTACTAGCAACTTGCAACTCACGATTTGCGACTTGCACATTACAAATTAGTTCGATCGTTCGAGATCGAGACGACGACGAAGAAATAATCGAACGTCTGAATTCTTCCTTACGTCGTCGTACCGTGAAAGGGTTAACCGTAAACGTAGCAGATTTCGCGAGACACTTTAGGGCAAAAAGATCGATTCTTGGCAAAGTAGAGAACAGCCTTGGCCCGAATCGGGGCCAGTTCGTGGGATAGAATCGATATCGGTCCGTGCACGCGCGTCCAGATCCTTTGTAAAATCAATAGGCTCGGCTACTTAAATGGTACCGTTCGCTGGTTATAGTCACCGGTCGGTTACGGGCCACGGATACGGTTACGAGAAGGCTGAATCGATGCGCTCTGTGATTTACTGTTAATCGCGAGACCACTGTTAATCAACGTCTGGCTGCGTGCACGCCACGGCTCGAATATTCCTCACGCGGTTGCGCATCGATGGAAACAACACGTCCCGATATTAGCTCCGCGCCCCGTTTTTGCGCCGCTTAACCTTTCATCCTCCTTGTCTCTCTTCTCTCTTTACGAGCGAAAGAAAGAAAGAGAAAGATCCGCTCGCTTACGAGCCCGAAAGCTCCGCGAGCATTCTCACGCGTTCCGCTCGCTGTTTCTGGCCGCCTTGAAATGGAATTATGGCCGGCGCAGGATTGTGTTTCGATTTTGTTGCTTCGAGCATTCCACGAGGCTATCAAATGTCAGAGTTCGAAATATTTTTGGATTTCAATTATCTGTGTGTACGCAGTGGCTCATGAAGCTATTTTACGTAAAACATATCGAAATTTGATTGGCCCCAGACACGATTATATCGGTAAAATTTGAAATCAATTTGTAAATATTTATACAAGTTACGAATAGCCGCGTGAAATACACAATGAGCGTACGAGACGATACCTTTGAACATCGAGGCTTATTAATACGACGGGTGATCGAACGTTCAAATAGTTTTCTGATCTTTAAGAAACATATAGGTACTTTCGCAGCTTCCATGTACATTTCCTGGTTTGTTTTAAGCTCTATCGGCGCTACCAATTTATAACCATGCACGGTACCAATGAAATCTCAAAGCGTTTAGTACGACACACATAATATATGTATAAAGGATTTCTATAAATATTCGAACACTCGCGTGAGAAATAAGCGAAGGTTTACCTTCTTTCGAGCAATCCAGTGTTACGTTTAGCGGAATAATATTGTATATCTATGGATGGGGAATTCAAGTTCTTTTTTCTAGGTAATAGCGAGAAAGGTTAACGAAGGAATATCCTGTGTGACTTAATGAAATCTACGTAATATCGTTAGGCTGTGGTGAAGTCTCGTTGATGCGTACAACCTTTAGATGGTATAATATATTGCAGCTTTTAGCACGTTGCTCGTCAAATGCATCGTATTTTATATCATCAAATGTAATATAAATAATCCATTACATAACCGTCCTTTTACTGGTCGCGTCTTACTCTTGATGCATCATTCGCCAGTGAAATGTCCTCTGGTAATAAACTAGTGATAATTTTTTACTTTCGAAAGATCGCGATTTGATCGAGGCTAATCCTCAGCGTGAATCTTTCAGGTTTTTCGTGAAGCAATTAACGTTAAAGCTATCGACCGCTGACGTATAAAATTCGTGCTGAAGGAATCGAGATGCAAGCTATATGAAAAAGTAAGCGATAGAAGGAGAAAAGGAATCTTTATTCGCGCGTCAACTTTAGAAAAAAGTGATGAAAATACAGAAACGTAAAGTTTCAATGAAAAATTCTAAATCAACGAATCGATGCTAAAAGGATGCTTTTTATCGAGGAACGTTGTCTTTAAGCGATTTTACTTACTGTCCGTACGATACAGTTGCAACTTACCCTCTGCGTCTCGAGCGATTCATCGTTTTCCTGAAATCGCTCTAGCTTTATCGCTCGAACGTCGCAAGAAACGACTCCAAAGACGCAAGAAACTTCTCTAACCGTTTCAAACAGCGTGTTCGAAGGCAACGACTTCCGGCATAATGATTCGAAAATGTCTGGACGAACGAGTAGGTCATTGTCGTGGCACGAGATGGTCGCGTTGAAGAAAAGGGGGAAAAGGAAAAAAGGAGAGACACCTATAGCTCTGTCCGTTTCTCCGCAGCGAAGGAGAGGAAAAGAGGATGGTCTCGGCTCATCAGTAAACGGAATGAAAGAAAGAGCGGGCGTCAAACAACTGCGTCGAGAAAAAACTTGGAAACCTTAACGAACCTGCGAGTCGACTCTTCTTTTTCTCTATCCCTCCCTCTCTCCTCGACCATCTCCCACCCTTCGAAGCTTCGCAGCGTTTCTCCGTTTCTCTGTTCGTCGTTTAATACCGACAGCCTACCGTTCGCGGGCGCCAGCTACTTTCCTTTAGAAGAACAATCACGAGGAGACGATTAGAAGCGGCTCGTGTCGCGGCTAGACTCTAATTACGCTCACTTTGAATTCTCGTTAAGACGGGCTGGCCGCAAAAACGCGTCTTTGCAGAGATTAACTACCCTTCGTTATTGCGATACAATGCTGTTCACCGCGATACCCAGGTTTCTTGTTATCGAATGCTGCCAGTGTAATCCTCCATTGACGTTCGTCGTGAATCAATCGTGGTACAGAAACGTTTAAAAAAGGATCGACGGTTTAAAGGCAATCGTGTTTTCCATGGTTCTTCCGAATATAGTCATTTTTTGAGGAACGACGCACGATTCTCCGGGAGAGGCTTGAATAATTCTCTCGAATTGGAAACTTCGACATCCCCGTTGAATTTCAAAAAGCTAGTCACAATTATGTAATTAAACCTTTTTCAGCCGGTATATTAGAAAACGCTCGGTTCGGTGTGTTTCGCAAGGCCTCGCGTGTCGGTCGAATGATTTGAGCCAGCCATCTTTGGCCGAGATAAACGTGGTATAACGACATTAGAGGAAGCCAGGTGCGTTCGAGGCCCCTCATAGGTAAGGTTCCCTTATCGGATCATCGATGGTCTAATTTTATTCCAGTTTTACCCGAGAAACGCGACCATCGCCCTGACACCGAGTCGCGCGCACCGCCGGATGGCGATGGCTTTTACCGAGATAGCGCTGATTTATGAACGCCACGGTTCTCTGATTCGATTCACCGGCGTTGTTACTGGCAACGGATCTGTCTGTGAAAAAAGAAAAAAAGTTGCAGTCGTGTCGAGTTGACGGAAAAACTGTTAATGGTGCTCCGTCGATCTCGCGACGAATCGCACGGAGAAGGGGCGTTTATTAAATAGAAGCGACGATGAATGGGCGCGATGGAAACGATGGTTCGTAGCGCAGGCTGCTAGGGGAAATACAAACTGTACTCGAACCGAAGTCAAAGATCACGTCGAACGAAACAATGCGGGGATAAAGACAGGCGCGATGAGAACGCGAACGAAATCGATCGTCGTGAGTGGAGGATGCCTGAAGCATTAGCGCAACGTTGAACCGTGTCAGGGGCGATAATGGTCGTAAAGAAAGCGGCTCGCGATGGAGGGAGAATAATTTTTCAAGCTCTCCTCTTCCCGGTAATCCAAATAGCATTCGAACATCCGTAAGATATTGTGGGAGGAATAAAAATCGAAGCGAACGCGGAGAACCGGTTCGTCACCCCTCCCTCTCCCTTCCTCGCCCTGTTCTTCCCTCTCATCCGTTCTCTGTTCCACGACTAACCTCCTCCTCCCCGCTCGGTATACGAGTCGGCCTCTTCGTCTCTTTATCTTGCCAAGGATGAGCCGCGCTAACTGACTGACGCACCGCTATCCTTCGAATAACATAATTTCTATAATTGCAGATGAATCAAGTGTGCAAGGTCTGTGGCGAGCCGGCCGCCGGTTTTCATTTCGGAGCGTTCACCTGCGAGGGGTGCAAGGTAAGTTATCTGTTTAATCATCGTTTGAACCTGGATCGTAAGATGGCTTACGCTACTGAAAGGCTTCAACTTCTTATACATAGCCGATCTTATTATTTTATTCTTAAACGGGACAATTAAATACAGTAACAATTGCTTTTTAGTCGATACTAGATAAATGTCGTTATTATTTCGTAAATAGCGATACGAAAGCTAGTAGAAATTTCCTTCATCTTTCTATTTATTCAACTTTCGATCGGTAGCGTAAGAGGCATCAGGAGAAATAACATACAAAAAGAAGAAAGTCAAATCGTGTTAAAACAAGGAAATTGAACTTACAAAATTCGCGTGTTCGCTTATGAACTGTCCGAGTGTCTTTGTACCGTTAAAAAAGTTGTTCCATAGGAATCAAGATTTTAAAATAGCACTTTGAATATTAATCCAGAGAATAAGAAAATGTAATTCGACGTTGAATTGGCGCTTCACCTACTCGTTGAAATCACCGGCGAAAGATCGAAGTAACAGCAATCTACGGTCTCCGGTATCGGCTCGAAGTCGCGCCTCATCGCGTTCACTCCGATTTAAAAAGGCGGGAAGTTTAATAAGCCGTGTCCAATCGCGACAGGGAACAACAGGCACGTACGCGTCGGACTATCAGCGAGGAAGGTGAGAAAGTCCCATTCCGATGGATGCGAAAAACGCTCGCCCGGCTCGAATCCATAAGTGGACGAGAGAATCGAGCGCGACTAATCGATTATCTCAGATCGTCCTCCTTCGAGGACGGTTTCGTGGGCATAACGCGATTGTCTTCGAAAACGTGACACATGGCGGAAACTTTTTCTCGTGTACCATACGGCTGACAATCGAAACGTTTCACTCTCTTTCCTATCGACTCTATTTCTCATCGACTTTTGCACAAACTTTAAGTTTAACTTTAAGTTTTAATATCTGAAACAAGCTTTGAGATAGAAATTAGTAACTGATCGACGGTTTGATAATCCTTTTTTTTAACTCTCCATTCCTCTGTGAAAAATTAGTACTTTCTATTCCCAAATTTGTTTATGGAAAAAAGTTTAGGAAGTTTTACCGAAGCAAGAAGACGTACGATGAAGCGTTAATTCGAAAAAAATTTCGAAAGCCAAAGACGAACGAACGATGGAAAATTTATCCGTGAATTTCGACGCATTTCGCGATTCCGTGGAAACATAAATGTCTCAGGTTTCGCTCAGTATGCAAATAGCCGTGAAACCAAGAGGCGTTTTATTTTCAATAAATAATTTTCCAGGGAAAGGCTCGTAAATCGAGCCGTAAGAACGGTGCCGTGATGTAAGGAAAAGTCAGCGCAGCTTTGCACAGATTTCACGTAATTCGTAAAACAGTTCCTAGCGACGACTGCGCGTTACACAAGTGCGACAGTTAACACCGAGCTAAACGTTCATTCCCTTCGATTTGTTTAACCTGTTATTTTTCTTCAGCCTCGCATTTACTTTCTTTAGAATTCTCCCAGTATATCTCAATCCTTTGTCAGAAAGACGACATTTCCTGCGCACCTAATACAATTTCTAATAACGGCATAGCGAACAATAGGAAGAATCTTTATTACGCGTATCTAAATAGTAAAAAACCTTCGACAAAAGTGATACATATTGATACAGGTGTCGCGATCATTATGAAATACGGCCTCGAACGTACCACACGATGCAAATGGACGAGTCTACAAATCCGCGTTAATATAATCAAGAGCGTATTTCTTTGTACCATACGTTTAAACGATTTCCTTTTTCTTCTTATTCTTCGAGCATCTATTATTTCCTCGCTGCGAAAGGGTGAAAAATGGTGACCTCGCGGAGACGACGAGCGGCCAGGTTGAGCCGTCAGGCAAGAATAGCGGAGAATGGTTGGAGCAAAGCGGGGACTGCGCTTTCATCGCGATGTCCTTCGATGTTCCCGCGGCGGCAGCGATCGATAAGGACCGCGAATAATATTCAATCGGTGGATTCCTCGGCGCACGTGCGCTCGCGGGAACTCGTACGAGTCGAATAGAACGACAGGACGAAGCCAGTGGAGTCTCTCTCGTTAGACCGCGGTTCTCTCCCTCCGAAGGGTGTTGACCCTTGCTCTTCTCGTCTCTCCTTCCTCTCGACTGCGTTTCCTCCCCCCCTCCCCTTCCTTGTCTACCGTCCCACTAATGTGGTGCACCGTGGAATATCGGTACCGCATACTAAGTGACCCATCCGATAGTAATTGGACCTCATTAAGGCAACCACGGGCCACGGGCTGTCTCTGTTTTCTGCCGCGTGCGTTTACTTTCCCGCAGACCGAGCCACCAGATAACGCGTTTTAGGTAAATTAGACTTTCTCTCTCTCTCTCTCTCTCTCTCTTTCCTCTCTCTACTCGTGGGATCTCTCTAGGATCGAACGAACCCAGGGAAAATACGACCTACACACGTGATACGGATTTATGTGTGGATACCTATCGGTGGTCTTTGAAAGCCTCCTTGTCCGCGATCGGCCTTTTCTCCTCGCTCGACCTGTTACGCGCTCCGATCCATCCTTCCTCTTACGGTTTTCTCGCCCGGATTCTACGCTGGATACCTCCGAGATAAGACGGCGACGCTTACATGTTTATTAGTGGTTTTCTAGCGGAGAGGTGTTCGAAGTTCTGGGTGTGGTTTTTGGAACAGGTTCGGTTTATGGGTACTATTGAGCAATTGTGATTTGGTCATCCTACGGCGTCTTCGCTTTGCTGTTGCGTTAGTGTATGTATATTTCCAGATTGCTTTAAGCGGTTCGTTTTTAACGATTTAAAGGAAATTTCTACATTTTTTAACGTACTGCGTGGGATAAACCGTCGTACTTTTTCATCGATATAAATCGTTCTCCAATCTGGTCTTGGACCTCTGGTAATTAATCCTTCGTGGGTTAACCAGGCCGTTGACGATCCACGAGAAATCTCACTCGAGAATTCCTTCGAAAAGAATCTTTATTTCTATTCGAATAGATTTTGAGCACTCGACTCAACGAACGGTTGTACGTGCGGTAGAATCTTGCACACAACCTCAGTCTGCTCCCATCTTTCTTACAAAACGCCAAATCCAAATTTTCTGTTATTCCACGATCCAAAGATCGAGCATTTCGTTAATGTGTTGGATATTCTGCCATATAGAGTAATAAACGAATCTCACATTCTTTGGAAACGATTCTTCTGGAAGTGCAAAACGGTAAAAAGAAATTAGACCGAACCATAGCTAACTCGGCTGACCTATGAAATTTGAGAAAATACATTTACCTATAGGGGGTTAACTGTACAAACTACTTATCCTTCCTATCACAATGCATTTATGTACTACTTTCTTAATGTTTCTCGCGATACAAAAACCACGAACCACATATTACGACCTCGTTCTTTGGTGAACATCATCGCAGGCGAATTTTTTCGACCCAGGTTCCCGTTAGCAGGACAAATCGCCGTTCGCCGAGTTCCCGGGACCTTTTTCCCGCCCCTGATCCAGCATCGATCATGTCAACGTTCCCCGGAGCGAGATGAGAGGCCGGCGCTCTCGATCGTGAAAATTTCTCATACGAATTGAATGTTTAATTAATGATGGTGGATCACCGGCGTGAGATCGTATGAAAAACGATATACCAGCCCGGGGAATTAATATTATCATCGTGGCCGTGTAAGTATACACGGCAGCCACGAACCCGAGAGAAATACCGAGCTCTGGAACGTTTGCTCTCACGGCGTTTTCGATGTTATCGCCGGGATATATAACGGCGCCATCGGGGCCTGATATCGAAACGCGAGAGTCCAGAGGTGAGAATCAAAGGCAAAGAAATAAAGGTCCTGACGACCCATCTTTCATCCACATCGACGCCACGACCTCTAAGTCGCTTTCGTTGGTATGTGTGTTCGATGTGTTTGAGCGCTTCCGAGCGCTCGAAGGGAAGTTTGTCACGATATCGTCGTTTAGTTGGTTTTAGAGGACTTGAATAAATTAAATACAGCGAAGCTTCAGATTTTTATCTTGTCTGTTAAATATATACGATAAAATTTTTCAGGTTTAGTAGGATCATCGGAATGAAACTATTTTTCCTCCAGATGAAATTTATAGTAATTAATGGCAATAAAATATTTCTAAACGTATAAGAGACAATCTTTCGTTTTACATCGTAGTTTATCAGATTTACGAATAAGCAAACTTTTATGTTACTCGGATAAAGATTTAGCGAATCGACGAAACGAGTATAGCAGTCGGCGTATAATAATTTTTTAAATCCCAAGCAAAGTAACCTTTAACTATTACGCGTGACGATTATACACGATATTCTCTAGTGTCCAATAACACTCTCCAGCCAACGACAAAAAAAAGTCTCAAGTGGGAACATAGAACCAGGTACGACTTCGCGCGTTCATAAAGAATTCCGCTTTTCCATTTATAGTCCAGTGAAAGGAGAAAAAATGAGGGTCAACTTTGACATTGTCGGTACGAGCGTCGACAAATCGCACACGATCTATCTCCACTTTTTACTTCTATTCCGTTTCAACACAGAACGTCGTGCGTCTCCTTAGAAACTCCGCGAGTGAGAAAGAGATTCTCCATTCTCACGGAGCTCAGAGGCGTCTATCCAAAACAGTGTGTGCGTGCGTATGCGTGTGTGTGTGTGTGTGTGTGTGTGCGTGTGCGTGAGAAAGAGAGGGGGGGACGAAGTTCGGGAAATATTTGAAATAATTTACCGAAACGCGCATTACGGGAGCGAACCAAGAAACGGAGAACACTCATTAGCATACTAACGACTGCCTCGAATTCTTGGCGCTACATCGAAGAACAGGCTCCCCTCGTTCCTTCTACACCTCTTGCCACCTTTTCCGCTTGGACTTCTTCCATTTTTGGTGACATCATGTTCTCCGGATGTGTGCGAGAGACGACGTATGATCCAGTCTTCGGCCTCGTCTGACTGATCGGTCGCCTCAGTCCAAAGTCCGATATTTTCAATGAATATTATTCATCTCGTGCTTTTTTGCGAGTAGGGCAGTATAGATAAAAGATAACAATTGTACGTTAGGTTTATTCCATCGCTTACGATACAAGATACAAAAAGTATTTGGACGCCATTCTGTCTGCTAGAGAATTTATTGTATACAAGTCCTAAACTTAGCTCAAGATTAATTGATAAATTTCGTATGGTTTGGAAATACTTTCGTACAACTGCGAGAGTTTGATGTTATAAAAATAAAATGTAGAATCCGAGGAAGAAGCGCTTCGCTCAAGGAATAAGGATACTTAAGTACAATTATTTCTTGTATTCACCATACATGTAAAAATTTGTTATCTATATCTTCATTCTACATTACGCAATATCTGTCACACTCGAAGAAACTTTGTCCGACGAACCTCAAACTCCTGTAAACTGTCGTCAAACAGTGACTTATATTTCTCAAACTCACTCGCCGATCCTTCGTTTCGTCGTGTGCCATATTCACATCCAAATTCCACGACCGTTCGGTGTCGATGAAAAACGGCAGCCATCGGGTTGGTCAGTGGAAGGCCATTCGGTCGGTTTCGAACGAAGAGGAGTGCAGAACGCGCGCGTGAATATTAACGCTCGTGACCCGGCTTCCATCCTCCTGCGCTGCACCAATCTGCAAGGCTCGACACGCTCGTTAGCGTACGGTCTCGGCCGGAAGGGGAGGAGAATTCGGGGATTCGCCGCGCGTTCTCATGCAAATCGTCTTCGGAGACCATTGTTTTCCGCGGAGACGATTATGCGCGACCGACATCGCGACAAATTTTTCGCTCCGTGGCCCCGTCGAAACGCGTACGCGTGATTCACGTTTCGGGCCTCGACGCTCGTTATTCATCGCGCGACAATGGAGCCGCGACGGATCGAGGACGCGGAGCCGATTTCGTGGCGAAATCGCTTTTCACGCCGAGCTCATCGATCCTTTCTTTTTTCGAGGCGGATCCAGTTGCGGTGTGTAGCTCGCTTAGCCTGGAATTCCAGCCACTTCCGCTGGAAGTACTCGAGAAAGCACTTAGCGCCTGGAAGTGTCGAGTTTTCCGGACGTGAGAAGCAAGCAGTGCGTTTTATGCGTTTATTGCACAGAGTGGACGGTTAGGTAGGTTGAAATGCTTGCAACAGTGCTTTAAGGTGTCAACCCATTAAAGGCCGACGTTACGTTAACGCGCTTCATTTGCAATATTTTTCAGTCAATTTAAGTAACTGATATCTATTTTTTAGAATTTTCTTCGGATAAGAGAGAACTTTAAGAAAATGTTAAATATCTTTCTTTCCGCTGTTTCTTCTTCCATCAAAATTCTACGCTTTTATACAGTTTGAAGAAATTCAAATATCTATAGCGTTACGACCAACTACCTTTCTTCTTTCAGTCGCGAAAATCTTTCCCTCGTAACGATCGGAGGATTCGCACCAATAATTCTTAATCGATTAATTTAAATCCTATCGTGCCGGAAGAGCAAGAGAACTACAAACGTTAATTGATTACGAATTCGTAGCATAGTGAGTTGAGTTTCGTCGATTTACTCAAATTACCATAAAGTGAAGCTTCTTATCGCAGCGCGTCCCTTCGATTCTTAAAGTTCAAGATCTGATTGTAACCACAATTTCTTTTCAAAAGATCTGGCTCTAGCACTGATTACCAATAACCAAAAATAATATCTGCTATCCACAATGTCTACAGGTAACCGAAAACAAGTCGACCATTCGTAATCGTTATTCCTGACCTAAATCGTTCAAACTAAGATACTAACGCCGGTGCTGTAACTTTTTTAATTTGGGTTATACCCGTTATGACCCATAGAAAAAAGGGAATCTCGTCGTGGACAATTCATGTACGTGGTAACTCGCGAGGCCGTGGCGCGGAGTTTCGTAAACCAACGTCGACGATACAATTGCAAAGGCGCACAGGTAACGTCGAAAGTCGCGGCGTTCCAGCTCTTTGCGTAACCGGTCGGCTTGGTCGCGGAATCGTTACGATTTGCGACGAGCGTGTACGGAACGAAAGGAGAGGCCGATTCTCACCGGTGGCTCGGATAAAATACGGCACGTGACAGTTCTGTTCGAGGGACTACCGAGTCGATATATTCTGTCTCTACTCGACTAGACACTCCCAGTCCGAGCAATAAGGCAACAAATGGCTAACAGGAAAAAGAAACGGGGAAAAAAGACGAAGAAAAAATCGAACGAACCGGTCGACTAATCTATCGATCGTGACGTGACGAGAAACGCTAATCGTGCTCGAGTCGCAAAATCTACGTGTAATTCTGTGGCAATGAAGATCGCAGGTCGCAGAGAAAATTATGATACGCCGCATGTCCACTCTTTACAAGAGAAAGATTCTTAAAGTACAATTTTATTACGTTAGCAAGCTGTTACAGATGTATCGTTTTATTTATTTTTAGATTCGATCAAAAGAGATGCTTACCTACGTTGCGCATATTTATGCATTTATGGGAATCCTATTCAAAAATATTCAAGCTACAGTAGTCGTTATTTTATCGTATTTAGAGGGCGAAGCAAATCTCCGCTTGTATTCCATTTCTTTGAGTGTATTCAAAAACATATAAATTTGCATAAAGATTCACAGTCTAAAGTAAAAGATGTACAATACTATATCGTATTATTATTGAAATCGATATTTTAAAAATTCCTATACATATATCGACTTAATTATCTCCTTTTCAGCTGTTTCGTAATAAAATACATCCTTTTGACCACCAAGTAGAATCAAACTCTGGAAACCAGCAAAATAGATTTATCCTTACGATGTTCGAACGGGAATAAAAATGGAAATTGAACATTTCACCCGATGTTTTCTGGTCCCTTGCCATTATTGCCACTCGAACGAACGAAGAAGCGTTCTCTTTTGCGCGAACGTGCTCCCCACGTGTTGCATAAAGCGTTCTGGTAATCTACTTCTTCGTGATGTAACATACGTACGGGTAACGTACGCGAAGTACTACTTGGATCCGATTCCATGTACTATGGATTTTTCTTTTTCTTTCTTCTTTCTTTTTTTCGTTTTGCGAAAGAAGCCTGCGCTGCATTGTTGCATAAGATTGCGTATAATGGGAGAACCTCGATCGTTTCTGGCGGCGCTTATGAATGGGAAATTTGATCTAAGAACGTTCGCTTGATGGTGATAAATCTTTCGGTTATTGAAAATACAAAGGCAACTTGGCAGGGAACACAGAATTTATGAATATATTCAATTACGCGATGGTTGATTTATGGCGTGTGCATGTTGTCTTAACAGTGCCACTTTTTGTGCCACCACGCTAACAGTATGTGTTTTCTGTAACCGATTTTAATCAAAGTGAGAAAAAGCAGATGAACGAGGCGAGCAAGAACTTCAACCAGAAACAGTATCGAAATAGCATCTTAGCTTTGCGCAGCGGTGATATCGTAACCAACCACGTTCTACCGAGGTACGATTATTGTTAGTTGAAAACTTTTGCCAATATCCCGCTTCGAAGATTTAAAAAACCGTCGGCAATTTAAAACGTTAGAGTCATGTATGCAGGCTGACCGACCGGCGATATCGAAATTAATCGAAACAGTTATATTCGACAATTAGTTGTATCTAGCTAGTGACAATTAGCCGTTCTGAATCGTTTCTATACCGTTTCAGTGATGATTTTGTATGAGATTTGCGAGTGAATTCGCTGTAATAACCGCTAATTTAATTTAATATAGCGACAAATGTTTTAAAAGGTTTGCTAAAATTATAGTAAGAATCTTTTCCTTTCTCTGTTTCTTTTTATCTTGTATTTGCTTATACATATATTGTAATTGTAATTCGTGGAATATACACCAGCAAAATCAACGCATCAGGGTAATATTTCTTCGGAAAGATCGGCTGTGGTTCGTTCAGTTTAAAAGACGCGTTAAAGTCACAGTAGAAATCTCTCTTTCATGAAATGTTTCTTCGTTAACTTACACTGTTTAAAATCGTACGTATCGTCGTGTAGGAAGATTCGAGAAACTTTGCAAAAGTCTACATAAATAAGAAGCAAAACCATCGAAATTATCTTGCACATCGGCTTCACGTTCCTTCAGCTCCTCGTACACCTGGACAGATTCATAAAGGTCGTTGCGGTTCGTTCGTTCCATTATGGAGAATCGCGGTGCCTGTTTATCAAGAGGATCTATTTGCAGCAGCGGTATTTAGATGGTCGGCAATTAGGCGACGTAATAGCGGCAGTTAAGAGGCACGATGCGCGAACGTAGTTGCGAACCGAATCACCTTCGCCGCGGTGGCTTCGAGGAGAAGGAAATGGCGGAAAAGTTGCGACGGTGGAGGCGGAAGAACTCGGATTCCCCGCGTGTGTTAACACGCGCCACCTTACAGCTGACCAAGCGTCGTTTTATGAGGGAGTTAATTGTACCGGCAGAGATATAGCGGCGAGATTGGCTCGGTAATCGAGTTTACGGCGTTGTCGAAGGGGACGCAGAGAGAAACTGGAATGGTCGGTTGCATTCAATTTCGCCAATTTCATTTTGTCGTGAATCGCGTGTCTTCTTGTTCGTTACTCGCAGGATGTTTGGTAGAATCGGTATCTTTTGGTTACGAACGAAGCTTGTTTATTGTATGATAATCTATGATACCATTTACCGTGATATTAAGCGAGTTAAGTAATTCGAGCGTCTTAAATTAGTTGTAAATGCTAGTTGACGCTCGAATTAAAGAGAAAATGTTTCAAGTAGCAGCTGAATGGATATGAGCGATGTATCTTTTTGTTCGCGACATTGGTTATCGTTTTAACGAAATCGTATATCGTTTGAGCGATTGATCATTTGTACTAATCTAACTTAAAATTACGCAGGAAACCAGGTTCGTAAAGTTTCTTCAAGATATTAGAAACTCAATGGCATTTATTTAAACGGACATTGCAACATGTTACACATAAATAACAAACAATACTCTTTCATCTGGGCCAGATTCTTGACGTGCTACGATACGAAGATGATAGAAACAAAATGATCGACGAATAAAACAAAGTAAGTAAATTAATCCCGCTGTTCACCGCAACTTGAAGAACGTTTCAACGATAGAGAAACGCGGTCGGATGGATAACGATCCAAATGACGAAGGACGTTCGATCAACAACGTATCGATAGAAAAGCTTTCCGTAAATCATGATCTACGTAAGATACTAGACATTCGAAATGTAGAACAAATCTTGCATCTACTTTAAGCGAGGAAAACTCGTCTCTCGCGACATCTTGAAAATGACAACCGCGAATATGATCGCAAGCGAGACGAAACCTCGACGGTAGATACATACATAGTACTGGCATAAAACGTATAACGGGGAGGAAACCGCGAACCACGGCGCGTCCATCGTATAAGATGGCGATTTACGAGCGGACAGGGTGGCTAGCGTAGCTCAGTCGCGTTAAACTTACCGCGAGCCACCACCTTGCTTCTATGTGGTCCAAATCGCGGCGACGTTCGCTCTGTGCGCTTCTTTTACGAGCCAATAAATCGCGATCTATCGATCCGACGTTGCGAGCCTGCTCCCTCTTCGCCTCTTTCGAAAGCGTAATATCCGTGACATAATTTAACACCTGTCGTAATTTATGGTCGTTTTACAAATTACGATTGTTAGTTAGTTAGTTGGTTCTCCACGCATCGAAGCGTTCGGATTTTGTAACGGAACCTCGAAACCGATAGTTTTCGGTAGCTTCACAGGGAGCACTTTTCGTTTTTGCCGGCCTTTATTTAGAGATAATGAGAGCTGTGAACTTTAAGGATGATTATGGTGAAGTGTCGATTATATTCGGTCTCTTGTTAGTTCGATGTAAATGCTGGAAGATGCGTGATCATCGTGAGAGTTGTGGTATCTGTACATAATTTCGTTTTTTATTACGTATAGTTTTTGCTAGACGATGGAAGGAGAAGTTTCAGTTTTTTGATGCAGGATTAGGGTAAATGTATTTCAAGGTTCGAGTAAAGGCCTTAAATATCGGCAATCTGTTTGAGTACAGATTATTAAACTATCAGACACTGAAAGACGTTAAATGTTACAGGTATTTGATTACTAGATGTTAAGTATCGTCGATTTATTGGATATTACATATATTTCGTTGATTACACCTTGTTTTCTACCATCTACCATATTTTCCCTCTATATTCCATATATTAGTCCATTTGATATCGATCTCCGAATAGAAGATGATACTTGATCTTCAAACTAATACTAGTTTCCAATTGCGCGCAATGTTCTTTGCGACGCTTTTCCTACACAAATCTTCAAAGAAATCAAATTCAAGGAATCCTAACTATATCGTGAAATTCTTTACACGACGCGCACGACACATCGCCAATTCCGAATCGATTAAACTCAAGATCAAGATGATCCACTCGGAATTCTAATTTTAATCCTCATTAACAATCCAGACATTACTTACAGCCAAACGAGATTATATCGTATCACAACGAAACAAAATTATCGATAGACCGCAGCTCGTTGGATCTTCGATCGACGATTTTTGGTGCTTGAGGTCTCGGCGAAGGTATCGAGATGGCCCAGTTCACGCCCAAACGTTGTTGCCACAGACCACGCGCCCTTGAGGATATTCATTTGGCATTCATAACGACGCCCTGCGACGCTCACGTCCCGATCTTTTCAGAACGATCGGGCTTGCGCAAACGCGAAACCACCGATTGACGCAACCTGCGAATTCCTTCCAAACTTACCGCTCTTGGAAGTCCCTAGACCGAATCCAATTCGCGGGAAAAAAGGAGTCGGCTTCTGAACGCGACGCTTCTTTTTGGTGTTTCAAAAGCGAACTGAAAACGACGTGTGATGAGTTAGGCGTGAAATCGTCTCAACTTCTTGTCCGCTGCTCGAATACCTTCGGTACGACGATTGCGTGCTTCGTAGTTCCATTTGCATGCCACATGACCGAAGCAGTTAGTGACCTGGATGGTTCCTCGTAATAGTCTCTTCTCCGTGATTTTATGATAATTTTAGGAATTAAGAAAATTAGGTGAAGGTTGATACGAGTTTAGAAAGTTTAGGTGTTTCTAAATTCGCATCTTTTAAATATCGGACACTTTCGATCTTTTTTTTTTTTATAGTAAACGCTCGACAGAAAATCAACTTCTAAAATATAAAACATTTTAAAATACTTAAATTGTCCTAAATCCGATTTATCGAAATCAACAAAGTATCGCGATTACTAAACAACAGTTTTGCCTCTACAATCGTATGTCTATGAAAATAGATTCTTTTCATCAAAATTAGACAAAAATTGTAATGATCTTCATTTACGATTCACAACATTTTGCCTATTTTTCTCTTCTCTTGTGTCCAAATTGTTGAGCGGAAAAGTGCGATATCCTGTAATATAGCCTAAACTGCATTTAAAGTCTGAAAGTGCCCAATTCAAGGAATCGATAACCTTCTCCCACGTTGTTTCTGCTTTCACCGGAAATACGCAGTACAGACACGCGGTTGTCTGCTCGCAACCTCGTAAATAAACGCTGGTCTCGGGGTTGCGTCGTCTACGTTGGCGGCGACCCGTTGTCTGCTAAATCTGTCTGTCTGTCCGCGAGACAATCGTCGTGTCGCCGGTGCTCGCGACCACCGGTGGTTCTCGTAGTCACGCGAGCTTAGGATGAAATATCGAACGCAAGGCTCTCGTGGAAAGCGTTCGTCGAACGATTATCACGCGGAGATCGAGATTCACGCGAGCAATTTCCGGATTCCCGTGGACGATTCACGATGCCTGGTGTACATCATCGTGGATGATCTTTCGGCTCGAGCTTGGTCTTTCATGAACCAGGTAGAACCATGCAACGAGGAAACTCGCTGGTATTGTTTTCTCGAGATTAGCTATATCGTGGCACGTTACCGTTGAACGATTCTACCTTGGTGAATCGTTGAAAATCTACGTCGTTTGTTCGTTAGTCGAGGCTTTGGTGGCTCCTGGAAAGTGAAAGCAGGTTGCAATGGATTTAGAACGTTGGCTGAAGATTCTGGGATAGAAAGACTCGAAGATACCGAACGTTTCCTTAGGTGAGTTAAAGACTGTAATTTTATGGACGGTAGTCTCCTTATTAATATTTAATAGAAATAAGTAAATTTGAAGTTACTTGAATTAAATCGCGAGCGAATGGTAAATCAATTTTTATCGGTTATTATAAATTTGTCTTTGGAGAAAGTATACGATTCTTCTCACAGCGTAAAACGTAGAAGAAGCAAGTAACGCGATACAATAAGGTAAATCGTGATCTTAAAAGGAATCATAAATCGTAACAATGGCATCTAATTTAACTGCTTTCTATATGCGCGTTAAAAATATCTCGTGTCCCAATTCCACGTTTCAACCCCAATCGATGATAGATAACGCGAGTGTTACGCCATCGCGACACTCGATCTCGTGGACGCGGATATTCATTATCCACCCTTTCCGGCACGCCAGGTGAAATTTGATCCGAGCATTCTTTCCCTCGGAGACATAATAGGGAACGTAGGTAGAGAACGATCGCAGATTACGCTCGGATTAAGCAACGGTCCGGTAGCGGTTCGATAAACAATCGGTGGCAAGTCCCCGAAGCCTAACGATTTATCGCGCGCGTTACGAAACAAGTCGGCTCTGTCGATCGTTCGACATTTTCCATGCACTTTTCTCATTCCCCACCATTGAATATGATCAAAGCAATTAAATCCATCTCGCGAATAATGGCATGCGCGCGGCCTTTGCGCCGCGACATCTGTGGCAAGACATTTTCCACGCGCACGCAACGAATAAATCACCTAGGTGTACGCTATCGATCACGCTCCTAGAACCTCCCAGAGAACTCTCTCCGATGTCTTCTGACTTTATCCTTTTCGGGTAGCGCAGACTTTTCCTCGACGGATCTCTCGCGTCCCCTTTCCATTCGGTACATCCATATTCTTTCTCCAAACCACTTTGTCGTCGTCTCGCAAACCGATCGAATTTGAATATCGCGATCGTAGATCGGACACGATTAAACCAGGTATCTCGTTATATTATTTCTCATATAGAGCGAGATAGCAGGCGATTCGAAGGAAAAAGAATAACTTGGCAGCGTGCGATCGCCAGAGTATAACTTTTCCATCGTTGGAAGCAACGTTTTCTCGCGGCTCGATCAACAGCTCGAGGAAATAATTCTTCCCTTTATCGAGCATCGATCCACCGCACGGTTTCTTCTCTTCACTTTTTCTCACGTATACTAGTCTTCAGCTCCGTATATCTCTCTTTCTTTCTTCCTCCGTGTTTCTTCTTCGTTTCGAACAGAATACACACAATTCGCGTGCTGTACGCTCGACACGACGCGCGGCTCGCTCGATCGCGCTCGTATCTTTCTCGGCTATTGGAGCGCGATTCGCCATGCATCAATCCACACGCATGCTGGGCTATCCGAGGCTCGGATCCGCGGAACACCGTTCGACTCCGACGGCTAATGTAAGCAAATAGCTCGCGCGCAGACAAATTCCCCGCGGCCATATCGGGCCTGAGGAAAAATCGCTGACGTACGAGCGTGCACGGAGCCATAAAGCGCCCCCGGTGCAAGAGGAGCTTTCCAGACAGCTACGACGATCGAGACGATGGCGACGAGCATTGAAACACTGGCTCGTCTCGCCGCTGCAAGATCGATGACTTCCTGAAGCGGAACGCTTCGCGCACCGAGCTCCAAGAAGCTTCGAATGTCGCAGAGAACGCTCTTGTAGGATGGACTAGGCTGATTTCTATCGAAAGATGGAGGATTTAACGGTAAATGGAGGAATCGGGGATGTAGAATATCGATTATATCGATTTTTGCTTTTTCTCTTTAACCGTGTCATTTTGTGGAACTGGAGATTGATCGGTTTAGAAAGTGGTATGTTTGTAAGAAACGTATTCTGTAGAAGATTTTTCTTTTTTCTTGTCTCTGTTTTAATTAGCTGATTCGTTTGGTTATTTTGCCTTTAATATTTTTACTTTCTACCGGACCAACCATCGTAACGTTTAAAATCACCCTAATGCTATTTCTATATTATTTTCAGTTTCGCAAGTACACCAGTCAAAAAGATAATAAGTAAAGTATAAAAGGAATGTCTCGTTACACTACAAATTTTAACGAAAATTGACACAAGTTATTACTAGCAACGCAATGTATTACACTTATCGAAAAGAAGTAAAAGAAGGCGATGTCACAAACGTACGTAACTTGTTACATGAATTTTATCAAGCTTATATCGTGCACAGATTCTGCATTCAATTTTTTCCTTTAATTTTTCTGTACGTATTTACATATAGCGACAGAAGCGAAAATATGGTAGGTAAAAATAATCCAGTTTCAGTGGAAGAATAATAAAAACGAATAGAGGAATTCTGAGAATACACGGTATTCAGCTACTATTCTTAGAGATCGAATCGAAGAATGTAGTGGATGTGTCATAAATTAGATGCATGCTCGTCGTGTTAGCATAAATCGCAACCTTTTGCCATTTTATCGCTTCAGATAGAAGTAATAGACCGGTGATAATCAATTGCGGACCGCCTAATGTTATGCTTGGTACGTAAAGAAGTATAAATTATAACGTTGTTGTGCACGTGTGCTTAGACCAGGAAATACGTTGGCGCGTATTGTTCTTTAACATACCGTGAATCGGAAAATACGCTTTTAATAGCCTGTTTATTCAATAACTTTTTGCTCGACTTCATGCTACAGATTCTCGATCTTTGAGCGTCTAGATCGGATGTTATGTCATCCAATAAAGTACTAAATAACAGATTCGTCAAAATTCTAAATTACTATCGAATATCAATATTATTTTAACTGTAAATTAATAATCAAATTAGCAAGCGAATCGATAAAATTATTAAACTTTAAAATCGTTCGTAAGAAGAAGATATATAAAAACTCCAAGAACGAGTTATATGATAAAAAGTTCCAGTTCCTCAACTATATTAAGAAAAACGAACCGCATAGCGTCACATTCTCCACGAAGCGATCAATCTTGAGGAGTTTTTCGAGCTGTTAAATCAACACGTGTCATGAATTTCCACCATCGATCAAATTATTAATGAGGTTTTACTGTGAAACCTAGATATTTCTTAGAAAACAGAGTAGTTCCATGTTCAGGTGTCGTTCCGTTGAAGTACGTTTCCGTCGTGCGTAGCGCCGGCTAAACGAACGTACAAAATCGCGATGAAGCATCAGCATACAATGACGGTCGTTCATTGTTCCTGCAGTTAGGAACTGTCGAGGCGCGATCTGCAATTCAATCTGCTACACCGGCATGGAAGCATTCAGTGTCATAAAAGCGCGCGAAACCGCGTGAACTGCAATGACGAGGCATTAAAATCCCTGTAACACTTGACGCCTTCCTACGATCGGCAATCGTTCTTTTCCATCAAAATACTTTTCTACGAGAGAATTTTAATTCGTCGCGCGGTAGAAAAAGTATCGAGATCGAAATGACGAATTAATCAGTTGGTTTTATTTCTTGAACGTTTCTTCATTAGCGTTTAATTTTTTAGAAATTAAACAATCAATCTTAATGCAGTTTGTCTTTTCTGTAGATGAGGTATACCTCGGATTAGAAAATATGTAATCATGTTTATGTATGTCGAACAACTTCAAAGATTCTCCGCTTTTTTCTTGTGTCTCGTCGTTTCTTATTCATGAATCGTGTGTAACAAAGATTTATTTCTTTATGAAAGAAATACAGGAGATTCGATTCATTCTGCCACGGGCCACGCGATAAATGAGACGGTGCACGTTTAAAGCTTCGAAACGATCAGCCAAGTAGGTCTTAATCTTTTCGTTCGAACTGTTCTTGTCGAGATCCAATTTTAAAAGGAAAATTTTTTTAAATTTTCAATGATTCTCATATTTCTCGTGTCACAATTTTTTATTTTTTTTTTTATTCTTTTGCTACTAATTATATGTATGTAGCACAGGTTAAGATGTTTAGGAATTCATTTAAAAAATACAATTTTTAGAAACTTACATTTAAACACTCCTCCATGTGCCTCGATCCACATGTCGCATTTATACCTAATATTGTTACATACATTTTAGCGGCTATGTTCTAAAAGGAATTTTCTAGTGTCCACGGTAGAACAGTTGCTCAAAACATCGTCCTAAGCAAATCCAAATAGAGAAGCAAATATCGAAGCATAGATAGAAAATTGTTCTACATTTAAATAGCCTTCGTCTCTAATTCAATTTCTCTATCGCGTTCCATCGAACTCGAACGATGCCGCAATCACGATGTCCGATCTACAACGCGACGCAATGCTCGAACTCGAAACGAAAACGAGAGTGGCACCGGTGTTCAGCATGCAGGACGCACGTCAGCCAAGGTCTCCGTGGCGGCATGACGTCAGAAACAGTCCGTCGGTTTTCAGCGATCCCGTTTCAGTTGGGTTTCCCTGGCTGTTGGCCAAAAAATCCCCTCGATCTTCCAACGAAACCGCGCTTAACCGTCTTTCTCCCAAATTCTTTGCCGTCTACTGAAAACAACAAATTGGAAAGAGATATACATCGATGAGATGGAAAGTACTAGTTTTTAAAGAATTTGGACTGATTATCTTCATCTTTCGTTAATGATTTTAATATTACTTATAAAGTTCAGCTATTCTAGTTCTTCGTTAACGTTAAATAGACGCGTAAAATTAGGGCATCGACAACGTGTAACCAACAATTTTATTTTTCTTGCTCTCGAAGCTCTTGCTTTAAATATAAAGTTACACTCGGACTATTGCGATTTCAGCACAGACAATAAACAACTGTTTCATAACTTTGGTACTTTTTACAATCTCGCATTTCAAAATGGAATTTTCACTTTCACTTGCGATCTACCCGATGTAAACGAAGATCGGTCAAAGGCTGCTAAACGTTAAACAAACTGAAATCCTAACGAGGTAGAATCGATCGTTGGAATATGGATCGTGCCGCGAGGTCAATCGTGCATCGAGCGAATCGAGGAGCTTGGATAAAAGAACGGAGTACGAGGTACGTGTTATTCTCGCGTGGCAATCGTCATCGGGACAGCTAGAAATAGCACTGCAGATCTAGATAAATCGTTACGTGGAACGGCCTTTATCGTTGGCCAGACAGCCAGAGGAAAACGCGATTTCCCGGCGTGACGAGGGCTTGGGTGATCGATCCGTGGTCATAAGCAGGTGGTACCACTAGGTGCCAGGCCACGGAATTCAGAGCGAGCGAGGCGATGCAACGACGAGTCATCCTCGCTGGGAAAGTCACGGAGGAAGGAAACGTGGACGCGAACAGATTCGTTGGGACGAGGATGACGCGTGTTCCGCGAATCGCCGCCGCTTGAATCGCGCGGGTATCAGGGTCACGATGCTTCGCTCCAGTCACGCGCTTCAAATTGCGAGGTGGGGAAAATACTCGTCTCGTGGTTTCACGCATTCGATCGTGGTTTCGTACGTTTGCATCCGTTTTGTGGATGGTTGCGTGGCTGGCATCGTTCTCATTCAAGATTCCGACGAGATTTCGCGTTTCTCGAATGAAAATGAGAAAAAATATGTAGTTTACGACGATGAAACAGCATTTTTCTTGGCGATGCTGATCAAATTTTGAATTCGGATTAAGTTTTATTAAATGACTAAGATACGGTCTCTGGTTACCGAATAGCGGGGTTTCTTCCTTCGTCGGATTCTGACGAGGCTTTGAATTTCATTTCTTCGAATTTCGTTTATTAAAACGCAGCATGGATTGACCGAATTTAACTAAACGTGATTTTTATCTCTTCTCGGCGAGAAAGAGACGTAGAAGAGACTTGGTACGAATCTTTTATTGTCCTTCTGATCCAGCGGAACAGGGTTCTAGCGTAATTGATTATCGTGATGTATTACCGCAAAGAGGATCGGAAATTTGAATAACGCGCAAGGTACAGCGATGTCTATATTCGTACATTTATCAGCGAAAGTACAGACACGAAGGAAACGATTCGTGACATTTCAGGCGCGAGTGATTCGTCACGGGATTACAAAATTTTTCGATACAAATACCCCAATTCTCCTCTCCGTGTAGATACATAAAGATTCGAATGCCGAACATCGATCAAAGCTCATGACAAATTTCCACCGTTAATAAGTATCAGTCTCGTATTATACAACGAGCGTACCGATTAAGCCATTTCCTTTAATCACCTCCGATTCAACGTTTACATAATGCCAGTCTCCATCTTATTGTTCATCCACAGACGCGTTTAAAAATCGACACTCGTGTATCTGGTGAAAATTACTTCAACCTCGAGGCGGATACTCCCCTCTAATCGCGTTAACTCGTGACGTCATCCGTCTGTCGGCTCACGAAAGCAGATGTTTGCAAGCTCACTTAGCTCGATCGCGCGACGTCGCACGATGTTTGAAAACGGCTGACAGCGTCTGACCGGCAAAAAAACACAAGTTGGATCATTTTCTATCGCCCAATTTTTGCTTTGCTTTTGTACATTTCTAAATCGTTAAACGTGCTCGCTCGAGACGATCGAGAACGCGGTTAGGAGAGCGAAGATCGGGAAAATTCACGGAGCACGCTCGAAAACGAGAGTACTTCGGTTAAATTGACCAACATGTCCATCGAAAATTGAGTTCCCAGAAACGTCGATTCTCTTTCCTTCTCTCTGCGACGAAGCCCGCTAAACTCGCCAGAGGAGCGTGTTTACAATCGGTGACTCGAAACGGGCGCCGACTGCCGGTCGACGTTCGATTCCCGTCACGTGCGGGAAACTATCGGCATGCTCGCGTTTTTTTCATCGATCTGCTCGAGGAAATTGTTCCCGCGGCGAACACGCCGTGCCAATCGCATTCCCGACGCCGACTCGAGGAAACGTTGCCCGTGTTCGGCACACGACGAAATTGATCGACGCTGTAAATCGCCCCGCTACCGAGACGTGGTTCGCTGCCAGCAATTTTCGAACGAGACTGAAATGGCAGTTCGGAAAATTTGCGGCCGATACTTGGAACTGGACGACCGGCGATTAATACGAATATGGATGCGTTCGGTATATGGCCGAACGACGATTTCGAGTTAATAACGAGACTCTGCACTCGTTCTCGCTCCCTGTAGAAACGGAGTGCGAGGATGATTGTACCTTTTTGAATACGCTTTTGGAAGTGGTTGACTTTTAAGCAGTTGTCGGTAGTTTAGACTTTTTGTTGGTCTGTTTTTATCGAAGTATAGTTTATCGAGCAGTTATTTTCCAATAGACGAACATTCCTGTAAGTAGAATTTAATAAGTCGAGTGAGATAAGTAGGATGGACGAGTAAAGTTTAATACGAGTTTAATTCGAAGAATATACATACTATTTCTTATAGAAAATATTTTGAAATTTCATGTTCAGGTTTTATCGGTAAAGGAAACTAATCTGGAAATGTATATGGAAGGTAGAAGTTGCAGACATATATTTAGAAAATAATTAGTATACGGTATCAACGTAAACCATCGTAAACATATTTTAAAGATGGTAAATACCGAATTTCTTTATGTTATATGTACCGCAAATATGTTAAACTTTATTTATACCTCGTTATGTTATACCCTATATATATTTGCATATTTGTCTTAAATTGTACCAATACAATAACGATAATCGTGTCTCATTACGGTGCTAGTGAAACAACATAGTATATTCACAAAACGTGTCTATAAGTGTTGGAATCCTTTCGCGAGCAACTGTATCTACTACTAGAATTGCCCGAGTCTATACGAGAAACGATCTGCTGCATTTTTCATCGACAATTTGTTAAGCTTTCCCGCGCTCGGCGGCCGTTCACGATCACGGACAAACGTTTTCCCCGGCGGCGTTTCTATAAGGCGTTACAAATCGGTCCGAGATTCCGGGCGTGCCTGTTGATTTGCGCTAATCTCGTGGCCTGTCCATGACGGATTTGTCGCGATCGACCCTAAATGGCTCGCTACGACGGTCGAGGAACGTTTTCTACGCCGATTCTGATTTTCTGGAGTACGTGATTCGCGACCGGACCAGGACCAGTCAAAGGGGAAAAAAGAAAAGAACGCTTGGAAACGCCACGAATCACACGCGCCTGTTACGTAATCCTTCCTCGCGAATCCCCTTGTCCACCTCGTTTGCTCTCTACGGTCAAGATACACAAGCCCAGCAGCTGACTCCGATTGTGAGTCGCACTGACACGCAATCATCGCGCTTTCCAACCCTCGCGTTTCCTTCGAAAGAACCATCGATCGATTTGGGGATGTAGGTTCTGGCAGGTTATCAAGTTGATCGTGTTCCTAGTTTGGTAAAAGTTCTTGTGGTAGTACTATTTTACTGCCAAAGTTAAAGGGGAGTGTCCGGAATAAACGTTTTTCAATCTCTTATAATAACGAGAAAAGATATGCTATATCAATTGGACTATCTATCGTAGATTAATTTCCTTAAGTACGTATAATTTGGAACTTAATTTGATTTTTATACAAGAACCAAACTAATCTCGATACTTTAGAACCCCGATACTTTCAAATAGATATTCATTATCATTTCTAACATTGCGAACGATACTCTCGATCGTAAATATCTCCGAGCAAGGAGAATTTCGTAGGCGGAAGCGATCGGTTTGAACCATACTATCTCTCGCGTGCACACGGTGGCATCGTGACCTCTTTCACGCAATTGCGGTGACAGCCAGGGATCATCTGGCATACGGGAGACTTTTCGAGCTCGCGCCTGTTCATCTAAGATCGAGAGATTACAGCCCGAGGTACCGCTGGTCCGTTTTCATCTCGCGATCATTACCACTTTATCGAGTGTACGCCGTTGTTCCTGAACCTCGGCGATTAATCATCGCCATCGGATCTGCCTCCTTGACACTGGAATCCTTCGATTCCGCGTTTCTCCTCGATCATCGCGCATGGACCTTCTGTTGGACACGTGTAACTTTGCTTCCCGTTTACTCGTCGAGTCTGTTGCAGTCGTACGAAGACGGACGAGAAAGTCCTGCTTGCTTGAAAATATACGTGAGATTACCGGTAGTCAGAGTGATTCACCGATGACGCACGTTCCAATAATCTGGACGCATTATCGAAGTATAAATTTTAGGTCATGGATCGATACGGTGGACACTTTTTGTGGATGATTCGTCGATCCGATTTGGAACAGGTACCGCTATGAGAGCTTTTCGGCTTCGAACGGTTACCAGACCGCCCACGTGGCTGCGTCAGGTGAGCAACACAGTTAGAGCCTTTCCGGCTTTCGACGACACTTGGCTCGCTGTGTTTCTTTCTGATTAAATTCTAACGCTGACGTTAAATACGTATTTATAATCTTAAGATTCTTGAAGACTCGAGCCTCGCGTGTACGTCAAGATTCATTGTATTTTATGTTAATCAGCAATCTGTTACACAACTTGCTTTTTAAATTTACTGAATTACTGTTTGTATTCTTGCGATAGACGAATTCATGTCATTCGCTTTTTTTGACAACTGTATATTCATCGTGTACTTACGTAATGAAATACAAAAATACCTAACAAGCGGAGTTAATCACTTTGGCTTGTTATGGAAGCTTTACTTCTATGAAGCTTTATAACCATTCATTACGTGTTCTAACGATTCCAACAGATATTTATATCTGCTATAAATGCCTTATACAACGGTTTAAAAATACCTAGAATAGAGATAGCAGAAAAAATAAAAGTGGAATAATTCAAAACACAAAGAAAAGAAAAGTTGTACTTGGCGCACGAGAGATACTCGATTAGCGACTAGTCGAGACCCCGAAGCGAGCACCAAGGTAGAAGGGTCGTCGCGTCGTAAATTAGTTCACGATGCGCCGCTTTCCAGTCGGTTTTATCGTCGGCCGACAGGCGTTTAACTTTACGACCAGCCGTGCCGCATACAACGCTCCATCTTCAACGCGCCACCCTGTCCACCCTTTCGCGGATCCTGCCTCCGTTGCTCGACCTTCCACTCCTAGACAGAGGCATGCTAATTCTTGTGACACGCGGAACATTAAGGCCTGACGTGTAATCCGCCGGAGAATCTGCGCGTGGCCTGAACGAGTCCAAATGGACCTTTATACGGCGAACCGTCTCTTTTGATATATAACTGCTTAAATCGTGATTTCCGCCTTAAAGTCTAGACAATTTATCTTTCACGAGAAAGTCGGAGAAAATTCGTTTAAAAGATTTTTATACTTTTTCGAGTGCCATCAAGCAAAGCTAATACATAGTTTGGTAGAGCAGTTGTTTGAAACGAAGTTTTGGAGAATTTCTTGGCGAATATAAGATGCCTTTAAATTGGGATACTCTATCGGTTGAATTTGATCAGAGATCGTGCGATTGTCCCCGATTGCAAATATTTATTTCACTTTTTACCACTTGCTCAAGATGTGCTTGTATTTCGCTTTCGGTACAAAGTATGATTTCTTAACGCGTTGGTTAATATTATTTACAGAGAAATTTGAATTCAATATGTCGTACTTGTTAATTAATTTAGTAATTTTCGTAACGTAACGCGCTTGGTGCAGCGCCAAGCCAAATGTAATCCGTCGCTGCTTATATTCTGCATGCAGAAATATCTTTGTTGAATGCAGACAAAACTGCATTTTTTTTATTTTACCAAACATTGAATCCAAGTCTCGTTCACACATACTTACGATACCTAGCGCGAAACTGATGCGTCACGTATATGACGCACGGTGGCAAACGTGTTAATAGATGAGTTCAATACGGAGAATTTGGGTATAAGGAAATGGCGAAGTGGCGCCAATTTGCTGAATGTATCGCATTAAGGATTGGTATTACGAAAAAGGAGACAGGTCTTGTGATTGGTGAAAGATATTATTGTAAATAGCAATATTAATAAAATGAATAAAATCTCCGATATAAATACAATTGAAAAAGCGAGTCCAAATTCTTGGCTTTTAGGGTACGCGAAACAATCGATCGATTAGAAACTTGTCATTGCTAAAAAAATTTTGTCAACACGTCGTAGTATTTCATCTTTCACGATATGAAAACCAAAGCAAGAGCGAACTCGACACCGCTCTTCGAGCTCTTCATTTTCACATCTTACCATTGTTTTCTTCCTTCTGTTCACAGTCGTTCTTCGGGCGCACCTATAACAACCTGGGCAGCATCTCCGAGTGCAAGAATGGCGGCGTGTGCGTGATCAACAAGAAGAATCGCACATCGTGCAAGGCGTGTCGCCTACGAAAATGTCTCCTGGTCGGGATGTCAAAGTCAGGCTCGCGGTATGGTCGTCGTTCGAACTGGTTCAAGATCCACTGTCTCCTCCAGGAACAAACGAACGGAAATCAAAATATGAGTGCGGGAACAGTTCCGCCGTTTGGACCAAGCTTTCTAACAGGATTCCTTCCTCAAGCTCAAGGACCCCAAAGCAGGGTGTTCAAAGATGGAACAGATCGTGCTTCACCTAGTCAGGAAGATTTAGCCCTCCAATCGCATCTGTTGCACGTGGCGATACTGAAGCAGGAACAAGAAAAGGGGAGCAAATCTCCCCACCCGGACGACGTAGCTCTTCAAAACCAACTTCGTCTGTTAGCCTGGCAAAGGGAACGTGAAAGAATCGGTGAAAGTTCTCAACAGCCTCCGGGTACGCCACCTAGTACAACACCTCCGCCATTTTATAGACAGCAACAACAACAACAGCAACAGCAACAGCAACGACTTCCAAGCTCTCCGATATTCCCAATGAACTTCGCTCAAAGAGACAGCGTTTGTGTGCCTAGCAGTCCATCGGACTTCAGACCGTACCTTTCTTCATCTCATAAAAGGAGAGCAGACACACCAAGCGATAGTGGAGCGTCCTCGGTGGATGGTGTCGATGGTCAAGACACCGAATCAAGGAGTAATTCAGCATTGAGTTACTTCAAAACCAGCGCTGCATCACCGACCCTGTCCGAGAGAGATTTTCCACCTAGGAAGATCAACGCTACGGTTACATTGACGACAGGATACCATCCTCATCAAGGTCTAGGCCTGGTGTATCCTCCGCCTGCTTTAATCACGCCATCAACGTCTCAACTATCGCCCAGAGGCGGCGACCTGCTTCTGGTCAGTCCCAGTCCAGGTGGTCTAGCTGTGGAGCAAGACGAACCGATAGATCTTAGTATCAGATCGAGCAGAAGCACTCCAGGACCCAGTCAGTCGTCGGAAGAGGCTAGTAGATTAAACGATAACAATAGCGACCCCGATAGCCCTGCGAAAGAAGAAGCCACGACGAAGAGCAAGCCATTGGATCTAACGTTAGGCGTGAAGAGGCCAGAGTTACCTATATCGCTATGAAGCTTCTGGTTGTTTGATAGACGCCTGGCCTTGTTCAGTTCTTATTGGCGCACGCTAAGTTCTGTTGAGGTCTCGCTGGAAGAATCGAACGGCCTAGTCACTCAGTTGATCTGTCTAAAATAAGAAAAATCGATGTTACAGGATGATAATGGATTTGAGAATGGAGAAATGGATATTTGAGAAAATTAGATGAATCGAAAGGTTCTACGAAGTCAATAAAGTTGTATAACCGATCGTTAGGAGAGAGTTAGGTTTCGCTAAGAAACTGTAACGAAATGCCGATAACACACCACAAAAATGTGTTCAAATTTGTATATAGATCACGGTTCGACAAGAGATTAATTTATTACAACCAAGGACATTATCGTTAATTTCTGTATCCCTGTTAAATTCTTTGTTTTAACGTGCGAAGGTTGTATCGCATATTATGACTAATTGTATAAAAATCGGAGAATCGCGGATATGCCGGCCAGTAGTGGAGTGCCTTAATATAATATATTTATATCCCAAATATTCTATATTGTATATGTAAACGTATACATGGAACAGGCCGCTTTAGAATCTTATCTTCGTTCTATGCACGATTCATCGTTGTAAGTCGTATTCTTCTTCGTGATTGTGAATGGTTCGTATAGCGAAAAGTGTGTGGGCGCGAAGAGAGAGAGAAAGAGAGCGCGAGAGAGAGGGGGAGAGAAAGAGAGCGCGAGAGAGAGGGGGAGAGAAAGAGAGCGTGAGAGAGAGGGGGAGAGAAAGAGAAAGAGAGAGAGAGAGAGAGAGAAGAGGGAGAGAGAGAGAGAGAGAGAGAGAGGCAGAGAAGAAGACGATTGGTAATGATCGCATCTACGACCCTGTCGCAACGAAAGGCCAGTTAATAAAAATGAACGAGAGAAATGACGTCACTTCGGTGCATAAAACAAACGAGCATCTTGTAAATAAGCAAAAGGAAGGTGGGGGAAGGAATAAAAAATTATACGTAAGTTTAAATCAAGAGAGGGGAGACCCGGCTACGATTGAGAGTACGCTTCTTCTATGCTTCAGCTTGATGTACGAACCTCTGGATTCGCTTAACAGATCACAATGTTTTTATATTCTGACGTTCTCTCCTCCTGATTTTTCTTATCAATTTATTTCTTTTATTTTGTACATAATAGTAAGTAAACGGTGAACGCGAGCGGCCAGTACCTAAACGTAACGCGAAATTAAATATTCGTTTGTTTAATCTCTATAAGTGGTCTTACTATGTGGTTTTCTTCTTCCAGTACCCTCTCTTCCTTCGGTGTTTCTTTCCAACAGGAATATGGCATCTACGTTGTTGCATAAGTAATTCTAGAATTCTAGGATTCTAAGATAACAGCAGTGAGCTGATGTGTTTTTATTATGAGCAATTATGATGCAATTTAATCAATTCCTGTTTTTATATTCATGTACACTACTCTGATCTATATACGAAACAATATACCCAAGTAGGAATTAGTATTCTATCTTCTAGTAACACGTTCAGAATTCAATGTATTTCGAAATTCAATTTTGCGATCGGTTTCCCTGAAGTCGATCCATCTACCTCGCATTCTTTTTCATCTACGTTCGACATACCGGTCGCTGGCTTCGTAATACTTTACATACGACTTTATTTATTAGATTATTTATCCGCAATCGTAATACCGCGTTATCGCGATACACCACATATAATAATTTCTATTCAAAATTTCTTCATCCCATTCCATGAATGGAGATTAAAGTTAGAATTCAAACAATTCGACCCAAACTTTGTTGCGAATACGCTTTGTAGTTATTTGCCAAACTTGTTACGATATTCCAACATTTTTCTTCCGATCTTGTTCCTTGCTTCGACAAATAAAAGGACTTTTAATATTTGAAGAAGAACTTCCGCATAAGATCTGAATCTTGTTTGGAATGACGTATATCAACAATGACTTTTTCATAGATTTCTGAAAACTTCAGAAATCAAATCGACGATTGGAAAATTAGATTACGTTCGGAAACGAGTTAAACGAGAATAAATCTAATTACTAGTACAATTGCATAAATTGAACTAGACGTTATAAGATAATAACGATAAAAAGTTTGACATATTCTGAATATATATCGCACTATGAAAAAGTGCCAAAATTGCCAAAAATGAAACCAAAATTGAAACTTATCTTAAAGAGCATACTTCGAAGAAAGTAGTTTACACATAGAACCCTCGACTCCGATAATTGTGCGAAATAAAAAACGAAAAAAGTAAGGAATCGTTTGATTCTGAAAGCCGTGAGAGGACCACGCAAGACTCTGGAAATCCGGCAGCGGATCCACGTATCAACCTTGAAGATGATGATCGGTGGTTCGATCGCATCGACTAGCAGCGAGGACACGGTCGATCGGGTATATATAACGCGGTGAGCCGCAATCGCCATTAATCAATTGCAGCAGGAAGCGCGAGAGCGTTGCAAAATCGTCGAGTTACGGATACCTGCCCACGCGGCTGACCTTGCCAGGTCGAATGTTCCTTCCACGTCCGGATAGCACGCGATCGCCTCGCTGCTACCTTCTCGCGTCCGTGCCCCTCTTCCGCGGTTCTTTGCTTCGCTCCACGTGACACATCGTCTTCGCGCGAGCCTCGATCATCGATGCTAATCGACCGTGCCTTCTTACACACGTTCAAGCCGCTCGATAATCGTTTTACGTAACACGCGAAAGCTACACGACGCGATACGTCGTACCAAGAATTTCTAGAATTTTTCTAGTGAAATGTGAAAATCCTCGAGTTGATAGAATAATTTTGTTTTTGTTTCATCGTCATCTGAATCATAGATTAAACTTTAATATAACTTCGTGGCAATGTAGGGACGAAGCGTAAGTTTGATTTACGTTCTTAAACGAGTGGACTAAATTTTCAGCTCAAGTAAGACTCACTTCTTGCGTTGTAATGCTTTCTTCCTCTGTATATGTGTTAGTACCTAAAATCTGTAGACACTGGTAAATTTAATTAACACCCCTAATGCCCCCATAACTTTGCGACGAAAATTCAGCGCAATTTACCTCGGTATGTGACCAATAATAACTTCTTACTGTGACGACGTCTCACGTCTTTATATTCTCAGATCCTGGCAATAAATTCATTAGGATCGTATTTCGCGGAAATGACCATAATTCACGGCGCCATGACTCGCACGGAGGGAATCGTTCGTTTCACGCTGTAATGTATACGGGACACGAGGGGCCGCGTTCCGCGCGCGCGGTAGGTATCGCTCGAAAAAACTGGTACACCCTGAAAAATTGTAGCTGCGTCCAAGTCGATTTGTTCAACTAGCGAACAGTAAGCTTCCAGCACATGTATTCAGCAGTGGTATCTAGTTTGTTTTCTAGTGAACTCACCGGGGAATATTGCCTAAGTGTTCGAGATCGGTTTTGTTTTATCGTATAATAAATATATTTACGTGAGATTTGGTAAAAAGAAGGAGAATGATGAAGGTTTTATCGAGATAGATCACTTCGAAAATCAAATTCTCCAGCTTCTTTTTCAGGATGTTTCTTACGGCTCTGCCATAAGCACTCGTCGTGAAACTATCGTTTTACAGCAAGAACTTTAGTAAGGATTATATTTTATTATTATTACTATTATTATAGTAAGGATTTCAGGAAATCCTATAAAGCCGCATCTATGAATTCAAATGAATAGAATGCAAACTTCGTTTCTCAAAGTACTTTCTTCTTCCTTTTCCATTGTCAGATCTTATTGAACTCAAAATCCATCACTTTAACTTGCCATTACATCTAAATCGTTTTAAATCAAGCTACATTCATCCAGCTCGCTCGTAAATTTCTGCGACCTTTCTCCAGATCAGCGAGCGCTCGATGAAGAGCAAAATTCATTCCAAACATACGGATAATGTCTCGCGTCAGCGTAACATCTATCGGACCATGTAGATCACTGGATCTGGGATAACAAACGGCCGATAGTCGAGGCAGTGCGTCAGTCACAGGCGACTGGTTGCAGCAGCAATAAGCAATCGCTTAGACCCGTCATGACTGTATGCATGAGAGTTGGCCAATACTGGCGCACGCGGGACGATTCCGCGGCCTCTTGCCGAGTGAAATATCGACGAACGGTTACCGGTCAGCCATCCGGAGATCGACACTGCCCACTTCGATTCGCGCTGCGGGAGAAACTGGAGCGATCTAGACGAGGACGAACCTTGTGCCGCGATCGAAGATCGAGTCTCGATCGAATGGATCGCGTAATTCACGGCGAAGAAGATTTGCATTCTATTTGCTTTCTTTCGATTCTTTCAACTTGGAGGTGAGTACCATAATTATCCAGATCCGCACGCTGGCAGTGTTGCCCTAAGACTGAAAAACCCGGCAGCCAACGTAACTTGTGTACAGTTTATGGTTTGCCGTTGACGTGGTCTTTTGTCCCTATAGGCTGCCCATGGCTTCGGTGCTTGAGAAAACTAAACGACCAGATGTGGAGTTTTCTCAGAAGCGCCGATCACTTCAACAACAACGAAATGTTAAAGATTGGCCAAATAGAAATTCTAAGCCAGATGGGATATTCTATACAGCGACATCTTAACGACCCGGATCGATTAAGGAGAAGGAACGTGGTCGTTGATAGGTTCATCTGCACGAAACAAAAACCAGAAGACGCGGAGACGACGTCGCATAGTCGGGATTCTTAAGCCGGTAGCGGTAACCGGAAGTCCTTTAAGATGCACAAAAGGCGAGCGAGCGAGATCGCTCGCGATACCTTTCCGGTGGCCGTTTCTCTTTTGCGTTTCGAGGGAAGATCTTCTCTCCGAAAGGAGAAACTCTGGTTTAAATACGAGAAAACGGTGAACATAGCGCACCAGTGGTCGATGTCAACAGCTCTCCAGGGACCTGGAAGTCCAACGAACACGGGCAGCCAACCATTGATCGATTACTTACTCTTCTACGCGGGTCGAATAAGAAGTGGTTCGCTTTGTGTATACACAGCCTGCTATCTGGTGTCTCTTTTATTTTTTTTCTTTTTCTTCTTTTATCCCCCTCCTCTCTCCTCCATATAGCGTTTCCCGGTTAAGAGAATTAACGACCGGAGAGTCTTAAGAGAGAAACGGGAGAGGAAAAGGACGAGTGTAATGAGCCTTAATCGATTACGATGAATGCGTATACTCTCGTAACGACTGGCCACCACGGCGCTGAGTAATGAGCCGTGTCCTAGAGCGAGGATTGCTTTATACAACCAACGTTGTCACGTGTGTGTCGGTTGATAAGGTTCGGTTGACAATAAATCGCATACGGAAAAATATGAAAATATTCTTTTGCGAGAGTATTTGAAAATCGAAACGTTTGAGACGAGAAAATGAGAAGATGAAAGAACAAGGAATTCTCAAATAAATTTTCCAAACTGTACCAGTCTTAATGCATTCAAGATAACCAAACTGCGAATGTTTCTGCAAATTCATACTTTTATGAAGCTAAGCAGAGATATTTTATATATTTTTACATGTCGTTCCTTGTTGAAATTTTTCACAAACGCTTAAATATTCTCGGTGTACCGATAGCCTAACATGCGAATGATTTAATATTTCGCTGGTGTAGTGAATCGCTCCGCATGAGAATCACGTACACCGGTTTGTATTATCAGTGGACCGACTAGTTGTCAGACCACTGCACGAAGGTAGAAGTGTGCGAATTGTGGAGTACGGCGCATAAAACGGTGTGTTGTTATTAGTTTGAGTCAAACTCACGCTTTTTAATTTCCTTATTACCTTTCATTATATCTGTCACAGACGACAGTCGGATGGAAAATAGGATGGTCAGAATCAGAAAATCAAGCAAAGGCTATTTATCATATTTTCCTTCTGAGATCTTTGTATTCAATTTCTTTCGAAAACTACCCATTCTGTACGATCTCTCCGAACAACCAACAATTTCTTAGGAAACCAAACACGCAACCATCCCAAACATTAGCAAATCTTCCTTCGACCGTCGACGAGTCCAAAACCCACGCAAGATCGAGTTCCAATCCGTGGCACAGGGATCATCCCGTAAGGAGCGATCGACGAGCGAAGAATCAAGTGGACGAGGAGACGCGTCGGTCGTCTCCTGATCCAGATTTCGATAGTCAAAAGGGACGAGGCTGGAAACTGGTCCAGCGACGCGTGGTACGACTTCCTGCATGCCCATATACGCGTCCTCCAGTCGCGTACGATCCGGAGGAAGAGTAAACGAACGAAGGACATGGCGGAGGAACGAAGGGATAGAAGAGGGAGCGGAAAAGAAGGAACCGTGGCGTGCACGGAGAGCGTTAGGGGTTAACGAGGGCCGATCGTGCGATCGTTCGATCTTTCCCAAGAGGCAAGGCGGCCCAATTAGAAGGTACGTAAAAGCCGGGCGCATAATCAGCAATTTGTATTGTCGAGGGATAAGGCTACGTTCTTCTCTATACATATCTATCGGTTTCTCTTTCTTATTCTTCGTCCTCTTCCTTCGTCTATTACAATATACGTACATGGTATCGTTGCGAGGAGGGACTCGCAAGCTAATCCCTGTTTCTCCAATGGCGGAGACCACTTTGCTGGAATAACTTCATACGCGAGACGAGGCCAAGCTATCGAGTGGTTCGAGAGAATACGTGGGAGGAGAGTGGGGCTAGGGGATGCCACTCGATTAAGCTATGCAATCGCCAATTATCGGCAATTTGATCCGGTTATAACTCAATTTATAGTAATTGGGCCGCGTTCACGGGGTATCTCGTAACCCTCGCGGTCTCTTCTTTCTCCCCTCTGTGTTTCCTTTTACTATAAACGTGCATCTGTATGGGCACTGTGTGCTCGAACGGGTTACTCCATGGTACCCACGAAGCAATAGCTGAGAGAAATAGTGGCGATAAGATATGCATTATTGTAATGCATCTACGGTATTCTTCGCCCGATAGATATATTTTCACCCTGCGTATTAGACGGAGTTATTGCTATCGATCCTCTTTCATGGATTTTCCATGCGATGCACGGCTCACGTTCCTAGCAACTTTGTGTTATTCGGATCATAAATATACTTTATTAACCTAGTAACGATGAAATCGAGCGTGAAAATGGTATGAACGAAATTAAAGTATCAAAGAAGTTCGAAAGTTTGAAATTCGTCGAATCGAATATCGCGTTAACGCCATCTGAATGGATCAAACGTTATATATCCTTGAGTGATTATAAAAGAACTAAACGAAAATATTAAATTCGAGGACTGATACGTCATTTGCTGCCACGTCGTGAGAGCATGCTCCGAAGGCGAGTGAAACATAAGACGACAGGTTTCGCGATCAAGAGATCTTGGACGGGTCGCTTTTAGCGCCTCTCGATGATCGTAAATTGGCGATCGAGTGGCGTGAACGTGCACGCGGACGTGCCGTTCGAACAACCGGAAGAAGATGCTGCGGTGCGTGCTGTGGTCGGTCGTGCACGCGGCGGAACGCGCGGTTCCTTCCTGTCGATAGCAAACCGCCACTTATACGTGGAAAAACGAAACGTCTTATTACCAGCAACCCGTTGCTCAAATTTTTTACCAGATTGTAGCCTACGCAAAGATACAACTGGTGGTTTATCGAGGCTAAACACGAGACCGAGAAACTAGTCGTGTTCACGAGTGAACTCGATTTAATGATCTTCGTGGGTTGGGATGAACTTCGTGCGATTAGAAGCGAGGTAGAGGATCTTGAATTCAGTTCGTACAGGATTTTAAATTCGAGTAAAAATTATTTTCCGAAGGATGAGCATTTTAGGATATTTACGAGCTTCTTACAAATATCGGTGTATACTCGTGTTTTTCGATCATTTCATTTATTTACAACATATTTATTTAAATTATATTTCGAAGAACGTCATCGATTTATGAATTTACAACTCCATACCACTCGCTCTACTCGTATTTTAACAAATCCGCGCCTTCCTCGAGAAACCTCAACGTTTTATATATTGATGGATGTATTTTTTTTTTTATTAACATTTTATTAACATTTATTTATTTTTATCGACGTTCTAAAAGTCAAACTTCCAATTTTAACACGTTAAACAAACCCACTCGTTCTTATATATTAACATAATATTTACTAAATATACAAGCATTATTAACAGAAAATTTTTGTAAATTCGATTGGATTTTCGGCTGGACCAAACAATCGAGTTACGCGTGCCAGAAGTATCGATCGTCCTTGTTCCGCTCGTGAACCTTCTGGCTCTCCTTGCCGAGCATGGTTCGTGTTTCGCAAGCTCGGCAAGCTGGCCGACGGGATCGTTATGTCTGCGGCCGGTTCGCGCCCGTTGACAAATTTGACAAGACACGCAATCGATCGCTCTTAACCGGCGCTAATCGATACAGCGATCGGTTCATTAGGCGGATCAGGCTCGTTTCTCCGTGCGGCCGGAGCGGATCGAGCGCAACAGATATTGGCTTTTCGATCACGTCGGCTCTCACGGAAATCTCGCGATTGCGCCGCGCACCACCGGCCTTCCTTCTTCGACGATCTCTCGCGCCTCGATCGATACCCACGATCCAGCTACGTACCGCCGTTTTCCGTCGATCTTTCACATGGAAACAAGGTTACGGAACCGTGGAAAAGTCTCCAAGTTGGATCGAAATCGGTAGTTAAATGTGGCACGAGGTGAAGCTTGTTTTCTTGCTTTTAGATAGTTTATTTGTTATTTCCACCTGGGTTCGGGTGGTGAATTTAACCATAGAGCTACTAAAGTGCTGGAAACGATAGATCCGAGGATTTTTATCGAAACCGGACTTGCAATAGCGTGTCTTTGGAGGTTTGAACGATGTTTGGTAAAATGTAGGAGCAAGAATTTCTTTTCTACGATATCCTTGCTTATCGTAGGAAGAAATAAGTTTCAGAAGAGCTGCACGACATCAGGATATGCAACGAGTTTCTAACTCGCCAGTTTAAATAAGTAAACCCAGTTACTTTTCACATAAAGTTTGTATAATCTGTAAGAGATATTTTTGTAGAATCGAACGACAAAAAGAGCACTCGTAGAGACGAGTAATTAATAAAGGACGTTTCGAAAGAATGGTCTAAAGAGGTTTCGTAATTAAGGACGCACAATGCAGGCAACCTGCGTTCTACAAAAAAAAAAAAAAGAATGCATGGCAGAAAAAAAGCAGAATCAGACGGAATCATCGGGCCAGACGAGCAGAAGGAAGTGAAAGACAGGCGCGCCAGGGAAGGAATGCTCATCTCGTCGATCGACTTTCGATTTTCTCCCCGCGCCTAATTGAGTTTCCTTATGAATTCGTTAATGACTCGCTAGACGTCTTCATTCTCGGCCTTCCTCCCTGTGTTTCAAGATAGCGACGCTCGTGCTTCGCTCACGAAAGATCGCTAGGTACGCAACGCATCTTCGCGCGGAGAAACTTGATCCGATGCGAAGAGAGGCAATTATTAATGAAGATCCGAAGGACCCGACGCTCTGCCGGAACATTCTTCATCCTATCTTACACTTCCTGATCCGATCTCGTCCACCGAGCACGCGTGTGCGTGCTATCGCGCGGGAATCGAAGACGACGCTTTTCTAACGACGGTCTTCTAGCTGGAGATGATGTTCCTAAATTGGACGACGAATCGTTTGCGGTTTGTTTCGAGACGTTGCATAGAGATTAGGATCGTTATAATGGTGTCTTACGCTGATTAACTCTTAATTAGGAACGTTTGTATTTTTGTCATTACTACCGATTTGTCTGATAGTGTCTCGGATTGCTACTTGGTAATTTTGTTTATTAAATCACTGTAATCTCAAAATTATTTTTGTTAAACGCTTCAAGTTTCACTTTCTTATCAATCTCTTTGCAAAGATATGAATTTGCATAGATATTCCCAGTCTAATTGTAGTAGTTATGCGCTACGTAAATAGTTGCTTAGGACAATGATAACAGAAGACATACAATTATATCGATAATTATCGATCGATTTTTTTGAATTCTTAAATTAAAAGGGACAGCGAAAAAGTTCCAAATTGTCTCAAACCTGCCACTTGCTTCCATCTTTTCACTTAAATCTTTCGCTTAATCAAGAAATTATACGAGACGCTAAATCTTCCTGCTTAATTAAAACCTCCGGCTTCATCCCCTCGATCTTCTTTTCAACGACAAGCAAACATCTCTCATCCAGGTACGTACAGCATGTCGTGCGCAGTTTCTATCCATCGCTAGGCGCGAAGCAATTTCCCTGAAACTCCATTAACCCTTCGGAGATGAACGACGATGTGGCTATAGACGGTGGTGGGACAATTTTAAAAGAGGGATGAGGATGGACAGGCTCGGCGGTGTAGGAAGGGGAGAAAGGTAGAAGATCGCACTTGTCGCTTGCCAGTTCTACGGTGTGTTGGATCGCGAGATTCTAAAGCTGCGTGCTCACTGAAGCAGCGACAAGCAATTTCTCGGTGTGACACAAAAACAGTCGATACAAATATCTATTTTTAGACACATTTTGTTCATACTGAACCAACGTAATCGGAGGAATATTTAGATTTTCTTTCAAGACGACGTTTCTTCAAGAAGATGTAACTCTTTTAAAAATAGTCGATACGTTGATGCAACTTTATGGCAACCAAAGGTATAATTGTTAACGCTGGCAGTATCTTAATAGCAATATCTTTCAAACGTTGAGGGGACTATATATTTGGTTCTAAAATTAAATATACCGACAGGTTTGGTAATATAAGATTGATTCGCGACAACGATAGTAAATTCTAAAACTGCTTTCCTGTAAAAAGATAGGAAATGCGACTTAACATGTTCTTCCCCTGTAGTCTTCGCGCGGGACGTCAATGAAGAGTTCCTCGTCGTCGCTTCAGTGAGGACGTAGCTTAACGTAGTTGGATGTTTCGTAGCGAACTAAACGAAGAAGGAAAGGTGTATAGAATAGCTAAGGAGGAAGAGGTAGAGGAGGAAGAGGTAGAGGAAGAAAAGGAAGAGGACCCCGCGGGGTCACAGCCGCTTATGTAAACCATATAGAAGCACACACTATCTAGCAGCGCGCCGTTTATCTAATAATATTATGGTACAACGCCAGCGGAACCCATAAGAGGCGCTCGAGATGCACCGGCCGTGATGCATATAGATACACTTACGAGGGCTGGGCTTATATGCCTCTACAGGATAATACTCGTGTTCATGGTGCGGCTAGCGCAAGGTGTGCGAGTCTCATGGGGGTGTGCGAGCACTTGTAGAGATACTATCGAAAGATATATCGGATAGAGGGATATACGGCGATATTATCGCCCGGCGAAACTAATACGCTTTTCGCGGTGTTGGACGGTAATCGAGGAGATGTCTCGCCTGAGTCGACTCGCGATCGATTTTTCAGTAATTTTAACAAATTTCGCTTTAGATTCGTAGCTAACACACCTTATCTTAAATTCATCGTTTTATAATTTTCACTTTACCTCTTCGAACCGAAGCTTTTACTTTCGAATGGTACGAGTATATATTTTACAAGTAGCAGACTACGTAACGAAACGATTAGTTCAACGATCGATCGATGATTTCATCGTCGAGTAATTATTCATTTCCGTATTAGCCCGACCAATATCCAACTAGGAAAAAAAAACATAAATTAATTCTGAATTTTCATAAGGCTCGAACAACGCACTTCACACTTTAAAATGAAAAATTTGCTTCAAAATTAAATACTTGACCCGTTTATGTAACCCAACTATACGGCCAATCCACCATCTACTAAAACCCCACTTATTCGCTCGACAAATCAGCATGCTCTCGGTATCCACTGATTCAACGATCCAGTCGCACCCACTTTCATCGTCGAATAATTATTCACTTCCCCGCTAGCCTCAGCCAGCATCCAATTCCCTTATCCAGTCAGCTTTTCATTTCCCAATTATCCAAGCACTTCCGCAAGAAGGAACGGCCGAAGGGACTGGCCGCGTGAGATCCAATCCGCGTTTCGCCGATCGTTAGCGTCAAAATTACGAGCCGTTCTATCAGAGGCGGAGGCATGCGACTTTGTAACCGAACCGTTGCGAGCGCCGGACCTCTCGCGACTTACGAGCCGCGTAAATTACACGTCCGTGACCGTGGCGGCCGCAATCCTCTAAGTCATTACACGGGAACTTACGAGCGTCAAAAGTCCGCTGTTGCGAGCCTTCGCGCGAGTAAAGCTCGTTCAGCCCTGTCCCAACGAACTATAGTACGACTCTCTAACGCTCGTCGCGTTCTTACGATCTGTGAATCTCCTCGGGACGATTCGAAACGAGCCGCGGGCAATGCGATTCGCGTATCGCGGGTTTATGAACTATTAAGTGGCGTTTGCCTTGGATGCAGCGTCCGAACGATCGTCCGCTCGATTAGAAGATGCTAACATCGCGGAAATCCCTTGATCGCTGGCTGTTCTGTGCAGATTTGCAGAAAGTTTTATGGAGATGTGATATATTTCTGTGATAAGGATTGAGGAATTTTTTGGGGGGTTTCTTAAGATCTTTGACACTTTTAAGTAGATTGATTACGGGAATGATGTACCTACCAATAAAATCCTATGGTCCTATAGTTATAGCGCTTTACAGTAAGGATATGTAAATAAAATGGGTTTCAAGAAACGTAGAACTGCATGACGTTTAGAAAGTTAATGACGATGAAACGAAGTTCATAGCGAGATTTTGTATTTTCTGTTGCAGAAATTTATCCGAAACACGAATAAATTTATAGGAAGGATGGATATCTTTGAGAAGATATCGAATATTGAATTAGTTTACTAGCAAGGACCAGAGGTTTCGTAGGGCCAGAGGAGTCAAATTAAAGCATTTGTTTTTCTTCACTTTCTTGTGAATTTCACTGAATACTTTCATTAAATCCACATTAGGAAACACTTCTGGTATACCAATCAACCTGTCTACAAGTACCAGATTACAGATACTTTCTTTCATGTTACAACCAAATCAGATCTGCTTAAATCCATAAAGGATGGATTCTGGTATAGAAATCAGGCAGCTCAAGTATACCAGATATTTTTCCTGAGATACTATCAATTTATATCCGTATGAACGAAAATTCAAACATTTTAAATAAGAAATAAGAATGTATAAAAGCCGAATTCTATCGATCCAGTCTTACCTGCCATAAGAGTCTTTTACGATAGTTGTGCGCCAATAGTTCACCATAGTTGTGTCGATAGAATTCAAGCGAGGTAGATGGACAAGAAGACGAAAGCGTCAGAAATTTAGCACAAGTAAGTACTTTCTATCTTTACTAATAGACAACTAAACTGCTTTTTAAATTCAACATGTAACCCAAATAATCGATTTTCTTTTTATTTTATATAAATAACACGTGAGAATAATTAGTTTATGAGTTCTATATGTTCCATATGGTTATGACATAGGTTACGATTATGTAATCACAATGAAATTGGACAACCAGCAAACACCTCTTCCAAATCAAGAAAAATCTACAAAAAGAAGTGTTCGATTTTCAAAGTCATTTTCTGCAGCTTGGAACCTCCTTAGAATATTTTGTTATGTTTTACAAAATCATGCGCTTAAAAATCACAATTCTACCAAAGAAGACGTATTTCTCTCTTTATACGCGATATATAATGCGTATAAATCTACTGTAAACAAAAATTCAGATGTATGTACCCAAGTTATTCTACTAGATAATTCAATTTACGCGTCTGAAGCAAAGTTCAAGTACGCAACGATCTACTGGTATGCAACAGAATGCAGCTCACAATAGAATACACGAGTGGAGTAGCAGGTTCTACGAGTATACTGTTTTTCTACATTGTAACGAAACGGAACCACCCTGGGACCAGCTGTAGACCACACAACCGGCGGCAGCCTGTAATCGTGCTGATCCCAGAGTGGATCCGGATTATAGCCGGCAGCGGGCCGGTAATACCGATTCCGTTAACAGACTTCCCGATAGTTTCCGAGCCGCGTCGAATTTCTCTGCACGCGCGTTTACGCCGCTTCCACGCCACGAGCAGAACGTCGCCTTTTTTCCCGTTGCTCGCTCCGGGAATGGCGATCGGCCACGCAACCGGTAGCACACGCGACGCATTAATTCCGCCATTTTTCTGGCGTCCCGACATTAACCTTTAAAGTAGACGGCGTGATCGCTCGCAATCACGCGTGCCACCGTTTCGAGCCGCCTATCGTCCCACTTAACTCCGAGAAGCCCTCGTTCGCATTATTCCCTGTTTTTCGTTTTCCTTCGATTTCATCCGTTGATGGTGTACCATTCGGAGGAAGAACCGGAGAACCTAGCAATGAGGTTGCGGATTCTTGATGACTTCTGCATCACACCGATGTTAAAGGCGCGTGGAAGCATAATCTAGACTTGTTAAGTTTTGTTTCTTTGCGTTTTTTCGTTTTTCGGGAAGAAAAAGACGCGAGTTTTTATGGGGTGCAGATGAGATTTTTGTAAGTTGGATTTTAAACGGTGATTACGTTTATTTCAAGATCCTTTAGTGCTTTTTTAGGAATTATCCACACGAGATAGGTTTTGTATTTGGTTTCAGGCTTGTAAGACGAACATTATTGGTTTTTATACATTGATAACAATAGTAATCATCTGGCAGATATTAAAATGCGAACGAGATGCAAGTGTAGATTTAAAGGTCGACACAACTTTTTGTAATTCTTGATAATTTTTTGTAATTCATCTTGATAATAAAACGATAATCATTTCAGAATAATTGCTCACATGTTTTTTTTATCTCCACGTATCTCTATTTCCTACTACTTTACCCTTTCCTTTTTTTTTTTTTTTTTTTGAACTTGTAAAATGTTTTGTTAATCGAAATATTCGAGTATACAAAACTTCAAAAGTCCTCAAACAGCGAAGCTTTAAAAGTCTTAGAAATTTTTACAAGGAAAGGAAGAAAGAAAAGAGATAAAAAATTGGAAGGATCTTATCTTACACCCATCTTCCAGACGTAATATCTCGCCTGAAACAGGAAGAAATCCCGTCGAAGGATAGTATACACGCTGCATATCGATCCGTCGTAAACGTAACTCAATTGCACGGCGTAAAAATAACGCCGCGAGCCGGAAAGATCGATGATCCAGGGACCGAGTCGCGCCGCGCCTCATCTTCACGCATGAGCCTCGAAGTACGGTGGATCGAAGGAGATTAACCGACAACTCCGCGAGAGGGAAACTCTCAGACGAGTATACTCGGGCCCAATTCGAGCCGGCAAGCTTAATTACGCGCGTAGCTGAGGCTCGCGACTTAATTTATCGCCTGCCTGTAACCTGTAACTCGAAATCGAGAACGATTGAACGTCGACTATGCCCTCTCTAACGACTTGCTACAGCTAATTGTTCCATCAACGACCATTCAATTAGCGACCGGCTTGATTTCATCGACTTAATTGAACGATTACGATGACAATGCTCCATGAAATCATTTGTGTGGAGGTGTGTTAGAAGGGAGTTTGTTGGGCGGTAAATTGAGCTAGTAACGAGTTTATGTATTGACAAATAATCCTGAGAACCTCTTACAATTAAACACATTGACGCATCGATATCGCGTGTTATATTGTAATTAGGTGTTTAAGTTTATTCGTCGATTCATTTCGGTTTCTTAAAATCTCGCTATCCTTATACCTGTTCTATCTTACAAAATATTTAAAGAAGGAAAAGAAACGATTTAAATCATCCTTTTCTCTGTATTTCTTTCTTTCATTCGCCTAACATAGAAAACACTCGTTTAATCGTACGACGTTTTAATCGTTTTAATTAAAATTACAAATTATGAAAATTTAAAGATTTAGACCAAGTGTAACCGAAGCTTTCGACTCAATTATAATATCGCTACAATTTATTCAAGCTTCTTCCCACGTAGTTCCTAACAAAGGAATTTGTTTCTAGAAGCAACAGGATGCACCAATTTGACTTGAGAATCGTGGAACCGCTCGTTGTACGGAGATTCGAAGCAAGTAGATTTGTAGAATCGACAAGAGACAGAAGGAGCCGCGATAACAAACGATCCGCGATTAGCAAACGCGTGGATTAGTCCGGTACCGTCGATCGGTGGCTTCGATCCAGGTGATATTTCAACGGTGATCGGGACCAAGTGGACGGTGAAACTCGATCTTGGCGATCGAGCACACGGACCCCCATCGGGAAAGCTCCTTTGAGAAGCCGGCAGCGCCGGTGGACGCATGGCGAAGGTTCGTCCCGTTTGAGTGATATAAAACCGGCGTTCGCGAATAAATACTCCATTGCAGGATCACTAGGGCCCTAAATATTCATGGAGCAGAAGTCAGCTCGCTCTCCTTAAACTCTTCTTCCGTTTATCTTTGTCTAGCCAAGCTCGATTTCCTCCTGTTTTAACCTCGACTATGGCCGTGGCCAGGAACGTCGCGTTTGTTACTGGGCGACTTTGCCACTGCTTCAATCGCAAAGAGCCTTTGTATCCTACCGATCCCATCGACGTTACGGAAACTCCTCGTTCTGTTAGGATCATCGCTTCATTTGTTCTCTATTGGTTACGATATGTTACCGTAATTTGGCAGTATACTAGATGTACAGGTTTCCGAATTTTAACATGTTAATTGCAGCGTGTCTTAACTTTTTACTTTTGACTAAAGCGAGGACATGCTATAAAACTTAAAACATGGCTGTTTTGAGTAGATTTTATTATACACGACTGTATATTTATTCAACATTTGGTTAAAATATTATAATTATTTTTATTATAATTATTTATTATAATAATTATAATTTGGTTACTGCATGGTAAATTTTAATGTTCCTGTGTCATCGTATGGTATGGTGGTAAGTTTCAGTAGCTTATATTTTCGGACGTACTCGTACGACATACAAATTCAATAGCGAGTTAATTACAAGCTGATGAAAAATTAGTGTCAATTAGATTGATTCTGCTGCTCCTGGAAGAACATTTATATCCAAGACATTGACATTTCGCGTGACGAGTTAACTCCTTTACGTCTGAACAGATCCCTAAAACCCTTTTCGCTATTTAGGCGATCATCTAATTCGCGTGAACAAAGAATCAAAGCTACTTTAGGATAAAAAATGAGTTTCCTGTAAACATAGCACGATTTCCCAACTTTCTCGTTCTTTTTGCCAGCAGCGCGCATAATTCCACTCCTCTCTCGTGTTTCACGGCGAGCCAAGATGTAAAACGAGAGTCATCACCGACGCCGCAGTCGGCACGCCGTGGCCGCAATTATTGTCGGAAAAGTCAACTCGTCCACACTTGAGTACCCACGATCGATGCGATCGCTCTCGAGCAAGTTGCTCGCGAGTAACAGACGGCCACAGGTGCGTCGCGATTACCGTGGAAACCGCGTTCACCGCGTTCCGAACGATCGTTGCCTCGTGGAAGATGTTTATCGCGCATCGTTGGAATAAGAAAAATATAAGAATTTAAGGATCGCAACAAGGTTAAATAATTTCAATAATCAGAAATAATTTCATACATAGTTTCATTCACACTCGGCTCTTTTTATCGTCCGAGCGCTAGCTATGGGGACTTCCGTATTAATAAACTTCTTGCGTTCTTTATATAAATACGGTAAAGAAATCCAACGAATATAGGTGTCCTCGATGCCTTTCACCGAGGCGAACGAATGCTAACCCCGCGAAAGAAGACGCGTGCACGCGCCGCCAGATGAAATTCAAATTTGCAACCAGCCATCCCATTCGAAACTACTAATTCCACGTCATTTTACTGATGGACGAGACTGTTCGTAGCGGCGGCGTGTTTCATCATTCGCCACCTTCGAACCCGGCAACGAGACAGCTCCCTCGATACCTGCACGCAACCGTCCCGCTCGATCCATCGAGCCGAGCTCGTAAATCTACCTCGACAAATAGAACCCCGTTGGCACAATGAACGCGGCGAATTAACACGTCGCCGCGCGGCCCACTTACAATCGGAGAAATTTCGTTAGTTTCCAGTTATAGTATGCCATTGTCGACGTGTATCGCGGAATCGGGGATAATTATGGATGTTGCGAGGTTTGAATTTGTTTGCAAGCGTTATTGAGTGGTGTGAACGGTGTAAGTAGAATGATGGTGACGCGTGGTATGTGGAAAATACGTTATTATTACAAAGTTATTATTATGCGTTTTGTTAGTTCGAATGGGGTAATGGCAGTTTCTACTAGATTTCTTTAAGAATCCTCTGAATATGTTCGACTGGTTGATAATAGTACGTACTGTGGCTGTTCTCTTGTCTGGCTAGAACGGATAAATCTATGTACTCTTCCGTTTCATCCTGATATTCGGATCCCATACATTGTGTTACAGTATGCTCGCGTGCTCGTTCAAACTTGTCCGAGACAAATCTACGTACTCGTTAATCTCGCTGTAATAGTCAGACTCCGCGTTTATACTTATAATACTTATTCAAGTATTATCTTATATTGTTATTCTTATTATCTTATATTACTAATAAAATTTACCTATTTCATTACATTTTATTAAAAAGCTGTTCTATCTTTTACGTCATACAGAACAAAATCTCACTTCGAAACAGCCAATTAACCATTCTCCAACATTCATTCCCTAATCTCAGCAACCAACAGTTCCCAAATACAATCGCAAACTACCTGACCCAACCTCCAGCGCTGACTCATCTCCATCCAATTCCTCAACCTAAATTCTACTTATCGATAACAAATAAGCTATCCTCCTCCGCGGCGAAATGTCGCCGAGTTGACCTTTCGGATCGACCCGGTTTCCGCGATTTCTCGAGGTTTCTAGCCGCGGAGAGACGAGCACGCTCCACGTAGACGAAGAGGACGGCGCTCCGAATCGGCGGCGCGTATCTTCCAATCGGGAAAGAGAAGGATCGCGGTCTGCGAGCCGATTGTCAGGGAATTTCTCCTATTCTGGGAGTATCCATGGTCGGGAATCCGCGTGGACGCTTCCAGCTTGGGGCGGCCGCGAGTTCTCTAAATAAGGTTGGCTGGCCTGGCGATGTTGTAAGGAAATAATCGATGGCCCGGATAATTTATTCCGGTCAGCTGGGGCTCTTTTGGTCGCATTTAAATAGGAAATGGTCGAGATTTAGATCTGGTAAATCCGCTAAAATCGAAGTGACAACGGTTCCGATCTCGTTGAAATCGCGTGATACGGAGGCTTATTAACCGCGTCTCGTGATATTTTAGCCGGTTTATACCGTTTTTCTTGCCGTTTTCTAGGGCTACCTGGTGCGTCGACAGACATACTAATGATCTGGGAAAGCTCGTCCGGTCCAGTACGAGACGATCCTTCGATCGAGAAACGATCCCGCGAACCGTGACGACTCTGCAGACGAGAGAGAATTACACTGTCGTAAACGCTCGATTAACTTTTTACGCTTAATTGGACGGACCTCCCTGTTCTTTTACTTCTGCTCGGTGTGCAGTCTCGATTAATTCTGTATTTTTATGCACGTCGTATTCTGTTCGTGAAAGTACTTGTATATCTTCGTACACAAAATTGAGCCATTGAAAACGTTAACTCTTTCTATTGATTTTCTATTCTCTGGATAGAATTCTGGTGATAGAACATTTTTCCTGGATACATTTTAATTGAAATCAGTGACAAATTTGAAAAATGTTGTCTTTGTCACAAAGTTTTTCACAAAGTCGAAATAGCGCAATATGTAGCGTGTTACACATAGTAAAAAGATTTATTTGGTTTTTATTAGAATTCTTTTATTCTTGTTAGAATTTAATCTTAAAGTTAAGATTAATAATCTGTGGAAGACACAATGTTTACGTTGAAATAATATTCAGCGATGTTTATTAAACAGAACTACAGAACCAAATGTGTATAAGCGAGTGATACAATTAACAACGAATACAAGAATCGTTGATTGTTGGCCAATTACTCTCAGACTAGACGTACAGTGCTGGACAAAAGTATTGGCACAGCAAGATTGTTATGATACAAATGCTTATAACTATTAAACAAATTGATTTAAACAAAAAACTTTTTGACGTATTTATTTATTATCTATCCTAGTTTATTACATAACAAGAGCAACAATATAAATAAAATAATACGCAAAATAATAACAAAAATATATTTTTTGAACATTTTATGGGTGGACAAAAGTATTGGCACAGTAGAATATTTACGCTTATAACTAATTACATAATAAACTTCTAATATTTTGTTGGCAGTCCTTTTCTTTTAAGGACTTCCTTTAATCTTCTTAATTATAACACTCGATCAGTGAAACTGGAGACTTCAGTTATTAAA